>NC_068439.1:78694043-78994043 GCF_023373465.1 Oncorhynchus keta | reverse complement strand
AGCATGTCGAGGGGGTAGCAGCATGTAGCGGGGGTAGTAGCATGTAGCGGGGGGAGTAAAATGTAGCGGGGGTAGTAGCATGTAGAGGGGTAGTAGCATGTAGAGGGGAGTAAAATGTAGTGGGGGTAGTAGCATGTAGAGGGGGTAGCAGCATGTAGCGGGGGTAGTAGCATGTAGCGGGGGGAGTAAAACGTAGCGGGGGTAGTAGCATGTAGAGGGGGTAGTAGCATGTGGAGGGTAGTAGCATGTGGAGGGTTAGTAGCATGTAGGGGGTAGTAGCATGTAGAGGGTAGTAGCATGTAGAGGGGGTAGTAGCATGTAGAGGGGGTAGTAGCATGTAGAGGGGGTAGTAGCATGTAGAGGGGGTAGTAGCATATCGGGGTAGTAGCATGTCGAGGGTAGTAGCATGTAGAGGGGTAGTAGCATGTAGAGGGTTAGTAGCATGTCGAGGGGGTAGTAGCATGTGGGGGGTAGTAGCATGTGGAGGGTAGTAGCATGTAGGGGGTAGTAGCATGTTGAGGGGGTAGTAGCATGTCGAGGGGGTAGTAGCATGTAGAAGGGCACAGACAGGAAAGTGTAGAGGGGGTAGTAGCATGTAGAGGGGCACAGACAAGAAAGTGTAGAGGGGGTAGTAGCATGTAGAAGGGCACAGACAGGAAAGTGTGGGGGGGGTATTAGCATGTCGAGGGCACAGACAGGAAAGTGTAGAGGGGGTTGTACCAGGTCGAGGGGGTAGTAGCATGTAGAGGGGGTAATAGCGTGTAGAGGGGCACAGACAGGAAAGTGTAGAGGGGGTGGTAGCATGTTGAGGGGGTAGTAGCATGTGGAGGGGGTAGTAGCATGTAGAGGGGTACAGGCGGGAAAGTGTAGAGGGGGTAGTAGCATATCGAGGGGGTAGTAGCATGTAGCGGGGGTAGTAGCATGTCGAGGGGGTAGTAGCATGTAGAAGGGCACAGACAGGAAAGTGTAGATGGGGTAGTAGCATGTAGAGGGGCACAGACAGGAAAGTGTAGAGGGGGTAGTAGCATGTAGAGGGGGTAGTAGCATGTCGAGGGGCACAGACAGGAAAGTGTAGAGGGGGTAGTAGCATGTAGAGGGGCACAGACAGGAAAGTGTAGAGGGGGTAGTAGCATGTAGCGGGGGTAGTAGCATGTCGAGGGGCACAGACAGGAAAGTGTAGAGGGGGTAGTAGCATGTAGAGGGGCACAGACAGAAAACCTGTGTAGCCAGGAGGCCATGTATATGTGGTCCAGATTCCTGACAAGTATAGTGTTTTAGTCAGGGTATTACAACATGATGTAGCAAACAAGCTGAAATTGGTTCACCCATGCAATCCAAACTCAGAGCACATGATTCAATCTGAACTAGGCCTATGGCCCCAGTAGAATAATGTGTTACGTCTATTGGTTGTTGCAATCACAGGTGGTTGGTGGCACCTCAATTGGGAAGGACAGGCTTGTGGTAATGGCAGGAATCATTGTAATGGTATCAAATGCATCAAAACACATGGGTTCCATTCCATATACTCCGTTCCAGACATTATTATGAGCCGTCCTCCCCTCAGCAGCCTCCACTGGTTGCAATACCCCAGCACATATTTGAATCGATAATCTTCGGCGTATCATTGGCTGAATTTGCTTGGGCCTCTTGGTGCTAGACCAATAAACACCAGTCATAGAGAAGGCCCAATCAGCTCTATTGAAACATGCCTTAAACTCTTACCCCATCAAAGTGCACAAACAAATATTGGAAAGCAAAGGGAGAATGGAGGGTAAATCATCAATTACATACTAGGTGTATTTTAAGGCTGTAGCTCCACTTAAGGTACGAGTTGCATCACAGATCTATTGCAACACAAATCATAGATGAGGAAAATACTGTTGAGTTGAGTCCGAAGGAGTTCATTCTAAGTAACCTTGTTTTATTGGGTTTGAACGTTTGTGTGTGTCTGTTAAAAAAACAAACAATATATTTTATACCGCTATACTGCTCTCTCAACTCAATTTAAGGGCTTTACTTGCATTGGCAACATATGTTAATAGGAAACGTGTTTACATTGCCAAAGCAAGTGAAATAGACAATAAACAAAAGAGAAATACACAATAAAAAAATATACAGTAAACATTACACATGCAGAAGTTACCAAAGAATAAAGATGTTTCAAATGTCTATATTACAGTATGTGCAAATAGTTAAAGTACACAAGGGAAAATAAATAAACATAAATATGGGTTGTATTTACAATGGTGTTTGTTCTTCACTGGTTGCCCTTTTCTTGTGGCAGCAGGTCACAAATCTTGCTGCTGTGATGTCACACTGTGGTATTTCACCCAGTAGATATGGGATCTTATCAAAATCGGATTTATTGGTTGTAGAATTTAACAGCTCTTTTCTGCATTTTGATAATTAGTGTGTATCGGCGTAATTCTGTTCTGCATGCATTACAGAGAGGATATTTTTGCAGAATTCTGCAAGAAGAGTCTCAATTTGGTGTTTGTCCCATTTTGTGAATTCTTGGTTTCTGAGCGGACCCCAGAACTCACAACCATGAAAGGCAATGGGTTTTATAATTGATTCAAGTATTTTTTTTTCCCTTTTGATGGCATAGAAGGCCCTTCTTGCCTTTTTTCTCAGATTGTTCACAGCTTTGTGAAAGTTAACTGTGGCTCTGATGTTTAGGCCAAGGTACACTACCGTTCAAAAGTTTGGGATCACTTAGAAATGTCCTTGATTTTGAAAGAAAAGCACATTTTCTGTCCAATAAAATAACATAAAATTGGTCAGAAATACAGTGTAGACATTGTTAATGTTGGAAATGACTATTGTAGCTAGAAACAGCAGATTTTTTAAATGGAATATCTACATAGGTGTACAGAAACCCATTATCAGCAACCATCACTCCTGTGTTCCAATGACACGTTGTGCTAGCTAATCCTCGTTGATCATTTTAAAAGACTGAAGATCTCATACAACGCAGAGTTCCTCTGTCCAGTGTCTGTGTTCTGATGCTCATCTTAATCTTTGATTTTTATTGGCCAGTCTGAGATCTGGCTTTTTCTTTGCAACTCTGCCTATAGAAAGAAGGCCAGCATCCTGGAGTCCTTCACTGTTGACGTTGAGACAGGTGTTTTGCGGGTACTATTTAATGACACTGCCAGTTGAGAACTTGTGAGGGGGCCGGTCTCTTAAACTAGACACTCTAATGTACAGTCGTGGCCAAAAGTTTTGAGAATGACACAAATATTAATTTCCACAAAGTTTGCTGCTTCAGTGTCTTTAGATATTTTTGTCAGATGTTACTATGGAAAACTGAAGTATAATTACAAGCATTTCATAAGTGTCAAAGGCTTTTATTGACAATTACATTAGTTGATGCAAAGAGTCAATGTTTGCAGTGTTGACCCTTCTTTTTCAAGACCTCTGCAATCCGCCCTGGCATGCTGCCAATTAACTTCTGGGCCACATCCTGACTGATGGCAGCCCATTCTTGCATAATCAATGCTTGGAGTTTGTCAGAATTTGTGGGGTTTTGTATGTCCACCCGCCTCTTGAGGATTGACCACAAGTTCTCAATGGGATTAAGGTCTGGGGGGGTTTCCTGGCCATGTACCCAAAATATCAATGTTTTGTTCCCCGAGCCACTTAGTTATCACTATTGCCTTATGGCAAGGTGCTCCATCATGCTGGAAAAGGCATTGTTCGTCCCCAAAATGTTCCTGGATGGTTGGGAGAAGTTGCTCTCTCTTACTTGCAATTCATCTGATCACTCTTCATAACATTCTGGAGTATATGCAAATTACCATCATATAAACTGAGGCAGCAGACTTTGTGGAAATTAATATTTGTGTCACTCTCAAAACTTTTTGGCCACGACTGCACTTGTCCTCTTGCTCAGTTGTGCACCGGGGGCTCCCACTCCTCTTTCAATTCTGGTTAGAGCCAGTTTGCACTGTTCTGTGAAGGGACAGAGCGTTGTAGATCTTCAGTTTCTTGGCAATTTCTCATAAGGAATCGCCTTAATTCTCAGAACAAGAATAGACTAATGAGTTTCAGAAGAAACTTCTTTGTTTCAGGCCATTTTGAGCCTGTAATCGAACCCACAAATGATGACGCTCCAGATACTCAACTAGTCTAAAGAAGGCCAGTTTTATTTTATTGCTTCTTTAATCAGTACAACAGTTTTCACATAATTTTCACATAATTGCAAAAGGGTTTTCTAATGAGCAATTATCCTTTTAAAATGATAAACGTGGATTAACTAACACAACGTGCCATTGGAACACAGGAGTGATGGTTGCTGATAATGGGCCTCTGTACGTCTATGTAGATATTCCATAAAAAATCAGCCGTTTCCAGCTACAATAGTCATTTACAACATGAACAATGTCTAGACTGTATTTCTGATCAATTTTATGTTATTTTACAGGACAAAATGTGCTTTTCTTTCAAAAACAAGGACATGACATTGACCCCAAACATTTTTGAACGGTAGTGGATGTATAGTTTTTTGTTTTGCTCTTGGGCAACGGTGTCTAGATGGAATTTGTATTCGTGGTCCTGGCAACTGGACCTTTTTTGGAACACCATTATTTTTGTCTTACTGAGAATTACTGTCCAATCAAATCTAATTTTATTGGTCACATACACATGGTTAGCAGATGTTAATGCGAGTGTAGCCAAATGCTTGTGCTCCTAGTTCCGACCGTGCAGTAATATCTAACAAGTAATCAAACAATTTCTCAACAACTACCTTATAAACATAAGTGTAAAGGAATGATTAAGAATATGTACATAGCAATATATGGATGAGCTATGGCCGAACAGCATAGGCAAGATGCAGTAGATAGTACAGAGTACAGTATATACATATGATATGAGTAATGTAGGGTATGTAAACATGATACAATGTATGGATGAGCTATGGCCGAACGGCATAGGCAAGATGCAGTAGATAGTACAGAGTACAGTATATACATATGAGATGAGTAATGTAGGGTATGTAAACATTATATAAAGTGGCCTTGTTTAAGTGACTAGTGATACATTCATTACATCCAATTATGAATTATTAAAGTGGCTGGAGATTGAGTCAGTATGTTGGCAGCAGGAACTCAATGTTAGTGGTGGCTGTTTAACAGTCTGATGGCCTTGAGATAGAAGCTGTTTTTCAGTCTCTTGGTCCCAGCTTTGATGCACCTGTACTGACCCCACCTTCTGGATGATAGCGGGGTGAACAGGCAGTGACTCGGGTGGTTGTTGTCCTTGATGATCTTTTTGGCCTTCCTGTGACATTGGGTGAAGTAGGTGTCCTGGAGGGCAGGTAGTTTGCCCCCGGTGATGCGTTGTGCAGACCTCATTACCCTCTGGAGAGCCTTATGGTTGTGGGCGGAGCAGTTGCCGTACCAGGCGGTGATACAGCCCGACAGGATGCTCTCGATTGTGCATCTAAAAAAGTTTGTGAGTGTTTTTGGTGACAAGACAAATTTCTGTTGCGCCTTCTTCACGACGCTGTCTGTGTGGGTAGACCATTTCAGTTTGTTCTCCCCCTCTAGGTCAGGGCCCAGGTCTGACAGAATCTGTGCAGAAGATCTAGGTGCTGCTCTTGGTGCCTCCTTGGATGGGGACAGAAGCACCAGATCATCAGCAAACAGTAGACATTTGCTAGTGCTCGCGCCAATTTGTTGATATATATGTTGAAGAGGGTGGGGCTTAAGCTGCATCCCTGTCTCAACCCCCGGCCCTGTGGAAAGAAATGTGTATGTTTTTTGCCAATTTTGACCGCACACTTTTTGTTTGTGTACATAGATTTTATAATGTCATATGTTTTTCCCCCAACACTACTTTCCAACCATTTTGTATAGAAGATCCTCATGCCAAATTGAGTCGAAAGCTTTTGTGAAATCCCCAAAGCATGAGAAGACTTTGCCTTTGTTTTGGTTTGTTTGTTTGTCAATTAGGGTGTGCAGGGTGAATACGTGGTCTGTCGTATGATAATTTGGTAAAAAGCCAATTTGACATTTGCTCAGTGCATTGTTTTCACTGAGGAAATGTACAAGTCTGCTGTTAATGATAAAGCAGAGGATTTTCCCAAGGTTGCTGTTGACACATATCCCACGGTAGTTATTGGGGTTAAATTTATCTCCACTTTTGTGGATTGGGATGATCAGTCCTTGGTTCCAAATAGTGGGGAAGATGCCAGAACTGAGGATGATATTCAAGAGTTTAACTATAGCCAATTGGAATTTGTGGTCTGTATATTTTATAATTTCATTAAGGATACTTTTATTTTTATTTCACCTTTATTTAACCAGGTAGGCTAGTTGAGAACAGGTTCTCATTTGCAACTGCGACCTGGCCAAGATAAAGCATAGCAGTGTGAACAGACAACACAGAGTTACACATGGAGTAAACAATTAACAAGTCAATAACACAGAGAAAAAAGGGAGTCTATATACAATGTGTGCAAAAGGCATGAGGAGGTAGGCGAATAATTACAATATTGCAGATTAACACTGGAGTGATAAATGATCAGATGATCAGATATTGGTGTGCAAAAGAGCAGAAAAGTAAATAAATAAAAACTGTGGGGATGAGGTAGGTGAAAATGGGTGTGCTATTTACCAATAGATTATGTACAGCTGCAGCGATCGGTTAGCTGCTCAGCTAGCTGATGTTTGAAGTTGGTGAGGGAGATAAAAGTCTCCAACTTCAGCGATTTTTTGCAATTCGTTCCAGTCACAGGCAGCAGAGTACTGGAACGAAAGGCGGCCGAATGCGGTGTTGGCTTTAGGGATGATCAATGAGATACACCTGCTGGAGCGCGTGCTACGGATGGGTGTTGCCATCGTGACCAGTGAGCTGAGATAAGGCGGAGCTTTGCCTAGCATGGCCTTGTAGATGACCTGGAGCCAGTGGGTCTGGCGAACGAATATGTAGCGAGGGCCAGCCGACTAGAGCATACAAGTCGCAGTGGTGGGTAGTATAAGGTGCTTTAGTAACAAAACGGATGGCACTGTGATAAACTGCATCCAGTTTGCTGAGAAGAGTGTTGGAAGCAATTTTGTAGATGACGTCGCCGAAGTCGAGGATCGGTAGGATAGTCAGTTTTACTAGGGTTGGCAGCGTGAGTGAAGGAGGCTTTGTTGCGGAATAGAAACCCGATTCTTGATTTGATTTTCGATTGGAGATGTTTGATATGGGTCTGGAAGGAGAGTTTGCAGTCTAGCCAGACACCTAGGTACTTATACAACCACATATTCAAGGTGAACCATCAGTGTGGTGATGCTAGTCAGGCATGCGGGTGCAGGCAGCGATCGGTTGAAAAGCATGCATTTGGTTTTACTAGCGTTTAAGAGCAGTTGGAGGCCACGGAAGGAGTGTTGTATGGCATTGAAGCTCGATTGGAGGTTGATAGCACAGTGTCCAATGACGGGCCGAAAGTGTATACAATGGTGTCGTCTGCGTAGAGGTGGATCAGGGAATCGCCCGCAGCAAGAGCAACATCAACAACACAGGCCTTTTTGGGTTGGAGGGTTTGTATTTTGTCCTGTAGTTCATTCAATGTAATTGGAGAATCCATTAGGTTCTGGTCGTCTTTAACAGCTGATTCTAAAATGTGTATTTGATCACGTATATGTTTTTGCTCTTTGTTCTCAGTTACAGAGCCAGAACGTTTGGAGAAGTGGTTTATCCATACAACTCCATTTTGTATTGATAGCTCTTTGTTCTCAGTTACAGAGCCAGAACGTTTGGAGAAGTGGTTTATCCATACAACTCCATTTTGTATTGATAGCTCTTTGTTCTCAGTTATAGAGCCAGAATGTTTGGAGAAGTGGTTTATCCATACAACTCCATTTTGATAGCTCTTTGTTCTCAGTTATAGAGCCAGAACGTTTGGAGAAGTGGTTTATCCATACAACTCCATTTTGTATTGATAGCTCTTTGTTCTCAGTTATAGAGCCAGAATGTTTGGAGAAGTGGTTTATCCATACAACTCCATTTTGTATTGATAGCTGTTTGTTCTCAGTTATAGAGCCAGAACGTTTGGAGAAGTGGTTTATCCATACAACTCCATTTTGTATTGATAGCTCTTTGTTCTCAGTTACAGAGCCAGAACGTTTGGAGAAGTGGTTTATCCATACAACTCCATTTTGGATTGATAGCTGTTTGTTCTCAGTTACAGAGCCAGAACGTTTGGAGAAGTGGTTTATCCATACAACTCCATTTTGTATTGATAGCTCTTTGTTCTCAGTTACAGAGCCAGAACGTTTGGAGAAGTGGTTTATCCATACAACTCCATTTTGGATTGATAGCTGTTTGTTCTCAGTTACAGAGCCAGAACGTTTGGAGAAGTGGTTTATCCATACAACTCCATTTTGGATTGATAGCTCTTTGTTCTCAGTTATAGAGCCAGAACGTTTGGAGAAGTGGTTTATCCATACAACTCCATTTTGGATTGATAGCTCTTTGTTCTCAGTTATAGAGCCAGAACGTTTGGAGAAGTGGTTTATCCATACAACTCCATTTTGTATTGATAGCTCTTTGTTCTCAGTTATAGAGCCAGAACGTTTGGAGAAGTGGTTTATCCATACAACTCCATTTTGTATTGATAGCTCTTTGTTCTCAGTTATAGAGCCAGAACGTTTGGAGAAGTGGTTTATCCATACAACTCCATTTTGTATTGATAGCTCTTTGTTCTCAGTTATAGAGCCAGAATGTTTGGAGAAGTGGTTTATCCATACAACTCCATTTTGTATTGATAGCTGTTTGTTCTCAGTTATAGAGCCAGAACGTTTGGAGAAGTGGTTTATCCATACAACTCCATTTTGTATTGATAGCTGTTTGTTCTCAGTTATAGAGCCAGAACGTTTGGAGAAGTGGTTTATCCATACAACTCCATTTTGGATTGATAGCTCTTTGTTCTCAGTTATAGAGCCAGAACGTTTGGAGAAGTGGTTTATCCATACAACTCCATTTTGGATTGATAGCTCTTTGTTCTCAGTTATAGAGCCAGAACGTTTGGAGAAGTGGTTTATCCATACAACTCCATTTTGTATTGATAGCTCTTTGTTCTCAGTTATAGAGCCAGAACGTTTGGAGAAGTGGTTTATCCATACAACTCCATTTTGTATTGATAGCTCTTTGTTCTCAGTTATAGAGCCAGAACGTTTGGAGAAGTGGTTTATCCATACAACTCCATTTTGTATTGATAGCTCTTTGTTCTCAGTTATAGAGCCAGAATGTTTGGAGAAGTGGTTTATCCATACAACTCCATTTTGTATTGATAGCTCTTTGTTCTCAGTTACAGAGCCAGAACGTTTGGAGAAGTGGTTTATCCATACAACTCCATTTTGTATTGATAGCTCTTTGTTCTCAGTTATAGAGCCAGAACGTTTGGAGAAGTGGTTTATCCATACAACTCCATTTTGTATTGATAGCTCTTTGTTCTCAGTTATAGAGCCAGAACGTTTGGAGAAGTGGTTTATCCATACAACTCCATTTTGTATTGATAGCTCTTTGTTCTCAGTTATAGAGCCAGAACGTTTGGAGAAGTGGTTTATCCATACAACTCCATTTTGTATTGATAGCTGTTTGTTCTCAGTTACAGAGCCAGAACGTTTGGAGAAGTGGTTTATCCATACAACTCCATTTTGTATTGATAGCTCTTTGTTCTCAGTTATAGAGCCAGAACGTTTGGAGAAGTGGTTTATCCATACAACTCCATTTTGGATTGATAGCTCTTTGTTCTCAGTTATAGAGCCAGAACGTTTGGAGAAGTGGTTTATCCATACAACTCCATTTTGGATTGATAGCTGTTTGTTCTCAGTTATAGAGCCAGAACGTTTGGAGAAGTGGTTTATCCATACAACTCCATTTTGGATTGATAGCTCTTTGTTCTCAGTTATAGAGCCAGAACGTTTGGAGAAGTGGTTTATCCATACAACTCCATTTTGGATTGATAGCTGTTTGTTCTCAGTTATAGAGCCAGAACGTTTGGAGAAGTGGTTTATCCATACAACTCCATTTTGGATTGATAGCTGTTTGTTCTCAGTTACAGAGCCAGAACGTTTGGAGAAGTGGTTTATCCATACAACTCCATTTTGTATTGATAGCTGTTTGTTCTCAGTTATAGAGCCAGAACGTTTGGAGAAGTGGTTTATCCATACAACTCCATTTTGTATTGATAGCTCTTTGTTCTCAGTTATAGAGCCAGAACGTTTGGAGAAGTGGTTTATCCATACAACTCCATTTTGTATTGATAGCTCTTTGTTCTCAGTTATAGAGCCAGAACGTTTGGAGAAGTGGTTTATCCATACAACTCCATTTTGGATTGATAGCTCTTTGTTCTCAGTTATAGAGCCAGAACGTTTGGAGAAGTGGTTTATCCATACAACTCCATTTTGTATTGATAGCTCTTTGTTCTCAGTTACAGAGCCAGAACGTTTGGAGAAGTGGTTTATCCATACAACTCCATTTTGTATTGATAGCTCTTTGTTCTCAGTTATAGAGCCAGAACGTTTGGAGAAGTGGTTTATCCATACAACTCCATTTTGGATTGATAGCTCTTTGTTCTCAGTTATAGAGCCAGAACGTTTGGAGAAGTGGTTTATCCATACAACTCCATTTTGGATTGATAGCTCTTTGTTCTCAGTTACAGAGCCAGAACGTTTGGAGAAGTGGTTTATCCATACAACTCCATTTTGTATTGATAGCTCTTTGTTCTCAGTTACAGAGCCAGAACGTTTGGAGAAGTGGTTTATCCATACAACTCCATTTTGGATTGATAGCTCTTTGTTCTCAGTCACAGAGCCAGAACGTTTGGAGAAGTGGTTTATCCATACAACTCCATTTTGGATTGATAGCTCTTTGTTCTCAGTTATAGAGCCAGAATGTTTGGAGAAGTGGTTTATCCATACAACTCCATTTTGATTGATAGCTCTTTGTTCTCAGTTATAGAGCCAGAATGTTTGGAGAAGTGGTTTATCCATACAACTCCATTTTGTATTGATAGCTCTTTGTTCTCAGTTATAGAGCCAGAACGTTTGGAGAAGTGGTTTATCCATACAACTCCATTTTGGATTGATAGCTCTTTGTTCTCAGTTATAGAGCCAGAACGTTTGGAGAAGTGGTTTATCCATACAACTCCATTTTGGATAGATAGCTCTTTGTTCTCAGTTATAGAGCCAGAACGTTTGGAGAAGTGGTTTATCCATACAACTCCATTTTGGATAGATAGCTCTTTGTTCTCAGTTATAGAGCCAGAACGTTTGGAGAAGTGGTTTATCCATACAACTCCATTTTGGATAGATAGCTCTTTGTTCTCAGTTATAGAGCCAGAACGTTTGGAGAAGTGGTTTATCCATACAACTCCATTTTGGATAGATAGCTCTTTGTTCTCAGTTATAGAGCCAGAACGTTTGGAGAAGTGGTTTATCCATACAACTCCATTTTGGATAGATAGCTCTTTGTTCTCAGTTATAGAGCCAGAATGTTTGGAGAAGTGGTTTATCCGTACAACTCCATTTTGGATAGATAGCTCTTTGTTCTCAGTTATAGAGCCAGAATGTTTGGAGAAGTGGTTTATCCGTACAACTCCATTTTGGATAGATAGCTCTTTGTTCTCAGTTATAGAGCCAGAACGTTTGGAGAAGTGGTTTATCCATACAACTCCATTTTGTATTGATAGCTCTTTGTTCTCAGTTATAGAGCCAGAACGTTTGGAGAAGTGGTTTATCCATACAACTCCATTTTGGATTGATAGCTCTTTGTTCTCAGTTATAGAGCCAGAATGTTTGGAGAAGTGGTTTATCCGTACAACTCCATTTTGGATAGATAGCTCTTTGTTCTCAGTTATAGAGCCAGAACGTTTGGAGAAGTGGTTTATCCATACAACTCCATTTTGTATTGATAGCTCTTTGTTCTCAGTTATAGAGCCAGAACGTTTGGAGAAGTGGTTTATCCATACAACTCCATTTTGGATTGATAGCTCTTTGTTCTCAGTTATAGAGCCAGAACGTTTGGAGAAGTGGTTTATCCATACAACTCCATTTTGTATTGATAGCTCTTTGTTCTCAGTTATAGAGCCAGAACGTTTGGAGAAGTGGTTTATCCATACAACTCCATTTTGTATTGATAGCTCTTTGTTCTCAGTTATAGAGCCAGAACGTTTGGAGAAGTGGTTTATCCATACAACTCCATTTTGGATTGATAGCTCTTTGTTCTCAGTTATAGAGCCAGAACGTTTGGAGAAGTGGTTTATCCGTACAACTCCATTTTGGATTGATAGCTCTTTGTTCTCAGTTACAGAGCCAGAACGTTTGGAGAAGTGGTTTATCCATACAACTCCATTTTGGATTGATAGCTCTTTGTTCTCAGTTATAGAGCCAGAACGTTTGGAGAAGTGGTTTATCCGTACAACTCCATTTTGGATTGATAGCTCTTTGTGTTGTTGTTTGTTTAGAGTTTTCCAAATTTCCCAGAAGTGGTTAGATTCTATGGATTCTTCAAACCCATTGAGCTGATTTCTGGCGTTCCTTCTTTTTCCGTAGTGTATTTCTGTGTTGTTTTTGAGATTCACCATGGTAAAGGCGTAGTCTCAGGTTTTTTGGGTCTCAGCAAGGGCTGATGTCAAGGTTTTACTGCTAACCTATAAAGCATTACATGGGCTTGCTCCTACCTATCTCTCTGATTTGGTCCTGCCGTACATACCTACACGTACGCTATGGTCACAAGACGCAGGCCTCCTAATTGTCCCTAGAATTTCTAAGCAAACAGCTGGAGGCAGGGCTTTCTCCTATAGAGCTCCATTTTTATGGAATGGTCTGCCTACCCATGTAAGAGACACAAACTCGGTCTCAACCTTTAAGTCTTTACTGAAGACTCATCTCTTCAGTGGGTCATATGATTGAGTGTAGTCTGGCCCAGGAGTGGGAAGGTGAACGGAAAGGCTCTGGAGCAACGAACCGCCCTTGCTGTCTCTGCCTGGCTGGTCCCCCTCTTTCCACTGGGATTCTCTGCCTCTAACCCTATAACAGGGGCTGAGTCACTGGCTTACTAGGGCTCTTTCATACCGTCCCTAGGAGGGGTGCGTCACTTGAGTGGGTTGAGTCACTGATGTGATCTTCCTGTCTGGGTTGGCGCCCCCCCTTGGGTTGTGCCGTGGCGGAGATCTTTGTGTGCTATACTCAGCCTTGTCTCAGGATGGTTGGTGGTGGAAGTTATCCCTCTAGTGGTGTGGGGGCTGTGCTTTGGCAAAGTGGGTGGGGTTATATCCTTCCTGTTTGGCCCTGTCCGGGGGTGTCCTCGGATGGGGCCACAGTGTCTCCTGACCCCTCCTGTCTCAGCCTCCAGTATTTATGCTGCAGTAGTTTTGTCGGGGGGCTAGGGTCAGTTTGTTATATCTGGAGTACTTCTCATGTCCTATCCGGTGTCCTGTGTGAATTTAAGTATGCTCTCTCTAATTCTCTCTTTCTCTCTTTCTTTCTCTCTCGCGGAGGACCTGAGCCTTGGGACCATGCCTCAGGACTACCTGACATGATGACTCCTTGCTGTCCCCAGTCCACCTGGCCGTGCTGCTGCGCCAGTTTCAACTGTTCTGCCTGTGATTATTATTATTTGACCATGCTGGTCATTTATGAACATTTGAACATCTTGGCCATGTTCTGTTATAATCTCCACCCGGCACAGCCAGAAGAGGACTGGCCACCCCTCAGAGCCTGGTTCCTCTCTAGGTTTCTTCCTAGGTTCTGGCCTTTCTAGGGAGGTTTTTCCTAGCCACCGTGCTTCTACACCTGCATTGCTTGCTGTTTGGGGTTTTAGGCTGGGTTTCTGTACAGCACTTTGACATATCAGCTGATGTATGAAGGGCTATATAAATACATTTGATTTGATTTAGTTGGATAGGTTTCTCAATTTCTTTGTTAGGTTTTTGCATTCTTCATCAATCAATTGTTGTTAATTTTCTTAGGATGTCTGCTTGAAATTTTTAGATTTGATAGGGAAGTTGATATATTGTTTAGGTTTTCGACTTCCAAATGTACAGCTTTATAGTGAAACCTTTTGTCCAGGAAAATGTCTAGAAGAGATTGAATTTGTTATTGCCAAATTGTTTTTTGGTAGATTTCCAGACTACATTCCTTCCATCTATAGCATTTCTTAATATTATTCAGTTAATTTAGCTTTGATGCCTCATGACTGAGTATTCCTCTGTTCAAGTAGACTGAGATTTTGCTGTGATCTGATAGTGGCATCAGTGGGCTGACTGTGAACGCTCTGAGAGACTGATAAAGTAGTCTACAGAACTACTGCCAAGAGATGAGCTATAGGTCTACCTGCCATACAAGTCCCCTCGAAGCCCACAGTACCATTGACTATGTACATACCCAGCGTCCGACAGAGCTGCAGGAGTTCTGACCCATTTTTTGGTTGGTTGTCATAGTTGTGTCTAGGGTGGAAT
Source organism: Oncorhynchus keta (assembly GCF_023373465.1). NCBI lineage: Eukaryota > Metazoa > Chordata > Actinopteri > Salmoniformes > Salmonidae > Oncorhynchus > Oncorhynchus keta. The sequence continues at coordinate 78,979,588 of NC_068439.1, read as the reverse complement.
ATGGGGGAGGGAATGCTGTCACCTCCAGGCAGGTGTTTGTCCCCCTGTGTGCTGAGGGTGTCGGGTTCTTGTCCAGTTCTGGCATTTAGGTCGCCACAGACTAGTACATTTCCCTGGGCCTGGTAATGGTTAATCTCCCCCTCTAGGATGGAGAAGATGTTATTGTTAAGGTATGGGGATTATATTGGGGGGATATAGATAGCACACATTTCTCTGTTGAGATAATTTCCTTCTTTTTTTCTAACCAGATGTAAAATGTTCCTGTTTTGACTAATTTAATGGAGTGAGTTAGGTCTGCTCTATACCAAGTTAGTATACCCCCTGAGTCGCTTCCCTGTTTCACACCTGGTAGTGTGGTGGATGGGACTACCAGCTCTCTGTAACCTAGAGGGCAACCAGTGGGTCCATCTCCTCTATACCACCCACCTGGTAGTTTGGTGAATGGGACTACCAGCTCTCTGTAACCTTGAGGGCAACCAGTGGGTCCATCTCCTCTATACCACCCACCTGGTAGATTGGTGAATGGGACTACCAGCTCTCTGTAACCTAGAGGACAACCAGTGGGTCTGTCTCCTCTATACCACCCACCTGGTAGTTTGGTGAATGGGACTACCAGCTCTCTGTAACCTAGAGGGCTACCAGTGGGTCCATCACCTCTATACCACCCACCTGGTAGTTTGGTGAATGGGACTACCAGCTCTCTGTAACCTAGAGGACAACCAGTGGGTCTGTCTCTCTATACCACCCACCTGGTAGTGTGGTGGATGGGACTACCAGCTCCACCCACCTGGTACCACCCAGTAGTTTGGTGAATGGGACTACCAGCTCTCTGTAACCTAGAGGACAACCAGTGGGTCTGTCTCCTCTATACCACCCACCTGGTAGTGTGGTGGATGGGACTACCAGCTCTCTGTAACCTAGAGGGCAACCAGTGGGTCCGTCTCTATACCACCCACCTGGTAGATTGGTGAATGGGACTACCAGCTCTCTGTAACCTAGAGGGCAACCAGTGGGTCCGTCTCCTTTAAACCATGTTTCTTGTAGGATGACAATGTCTGTATTTCTAATTTGTTTGATGAAGTCTGGGTTCCTGCTCTTTAGGCCACAGGCAGAGTACCTCAGTTCGTGTATATTCCAGGTTGAGACAGTAGAAGCTTTGTGTTCCATAGTGTCTGGTATTGTTTCTGTTGTTGGTTTAGGCCCCGGACCATCACAGTGAGCAGAGCATGTTGAGCATCTCTCTCTCTCTCTCTCTCTCTCTCAATTACTCTCACTCATTTTAGTCTCTCAACCACACAAGAAGCAGTTTAGTTAAATTGTGGATAATCGTTTCAGCAGTCTTTCCCATACACCTCTCCTCCATTTCCAATAAGCAGCTCTTAGCCATTAATATTTAGCCACATTCTTGACACTAATCTAGACTTTGGCTGAATGAAGAATATGTTTGTTTTAACAATTGGCAGCTTGTCTAGTTTACAGTTCTGCCTCTCTCACTTCCAATTATGCACCCACCTGTGTGTGTGTGTGTGTGTGTGTGTGTGTGTGTGTGTGTGTGTGTGTGTGTGTGTGTGCGCATGCGAGTGAGCGAGCGAGGGTGTGCATGCATTCATGCGTGCCTGTGTTTGTATGCATAGGTATGTGTGGAGGGACTGGACGAACATAACAAATAAGATATATTTTAACATATATAAGTAGAAGAAAAGGACTGCAGCTTCAAAATGGCCTGTTTATCATTCAGCAGGGAGAGAGATCTGGCCTGTTTATCATTCCGCAGTGAGGGAGATCTGGCCTGTTTATCATTCCGCAGTGAGAGAGATCTGGCCTGTTTATCATTCCGCAGTGAGGGAGATCTGGCCTGTTTATCATTCCGCAGTGAGGGAGATCTGGCCTGTTTATCATTCAGCAGTGAGGGAGATCTGGCCTGTTTATCATTCAGCAGTGACGGAGATCTGGCCTGTTTATCATTCAGCGGTGAGGGAGATCTGGCCTGTTTATCATTCTGCAGTGAGGGAGATCTGGCCTGTTTATCATTCAGCAGTGAGGGAGATCTGGCCTGTTTATCATTCAGCAGTGAGGGAGATCTGGCCTGTTTATCATTCAGCAGTGAGGGAGATCTGGCCTGTTTATCATTCCGCAGTGAGGGAGATCTGGCCTGTTTATCATTCAGCAGTGAGGGAGATCTGGCCTGTTTATCATTCAGCAGTGAGGGAGATCTGGCCTGTTTATCATTCAGCAGTGAGGGAGATCTGGCCTGTTTATCATTCAGCAGTGAGGGAGATCTGGCCTGTTTATCATTCAGCAGTGAGGGAGATCTGGCCTGTTTATCATTCAGCAGTGAGGGAGATCTGGCCTGTTTATCATTCAGCGGTGAGGGAGATCTGGCCTGTTTATCATTCTGCAGTGAGGGAGATCTGGCCTGTTTATCATTCAGCAGTGAGGGACATCTGGCCTGTTTATCATTCAGCAATGAGGGAGATCTGGCCTGTTTATCATTCAGCGGTGAGGGAGATCTGACCTGTTTATCATTCAGCAGTGCACACCTCTCCTCCTCTCAGGGAGCTCTGGAGTGGAAGGAGAAGAGTGACTCACTCTGGAGTGAACGCACCGCGGAGAAGAGAAGAGGTGGGAGGATGACATCACTACAGTCATAACACTGAAGAGTTGCCTTAAAGCTGCTGCCGATCACAGATAGACACACACACACACACACACACACACACACACACACACACACACACACACACACACACACACACACACACACACACACACACACACACACACACACACACACACACACACACACACACACACACACACACAGAGAGAGAGAGACAGACAGACAGAGAAACAGACACAGAGGAAACAGACAAACACAGAGAGAGAAACAGACACATACACACACACACACACACACACACAGAGAGAGATAAAGACACACACAGAGAGAGAGAGAGATAAAGACACACACAGAGAGAGAGATAAAGACACACAGAGAGAGAGAGAGAAACAGACACATGCACACACACAGACACACAGAGAGAGAGAGAGATAGACACACAGAGAGAGAGAGATAAAGACACACAGAGAGAGAGAGAAACAGACACATACACACACACACACACACACACACACACACACACACACACACACACACACACACACACACACACACACACACACACACACACACACACACACACACACACACACACAGAGAGATAAAGACACACACAGAGAGAGAGAGAGATAAAGACACACACAGAGAGAGAGATAAAGACACACACAGAGAGAGAGAGAGAAACAGACACATACACACACACACACAGAGAGAGAGATAAAGACACACACATTCTCCCTCCCCATCTCCACCCACCACCAATGTCAAACTCCTCCTCAACATGCACACTGAGCCCTCCTCTCCTCCCTTCATCCTCCCTCCTCCCATAACAACACAGAACATCGCCCTCCTCCCTTCATCCTCCCTCCTCCCATAACAACACAGAACATCGCCCTCCTCTCCTCCCTTCATCCTCCCTCCTCCCATAACAACACAGAACATCGCCGCCCTCCTCCCTTCATCCTCCCTCCTCCCATAACAACACAGAACATCGCCCTCCTCTCCTCCCTTCATCCTCCCTCCTCCCATAACAACACAGAACATCGCCCTCCTCTCCTCCCTTCATCCTCCCTCCTCCCATAACAACACAGAACATCGCCCTCCTCCCTTCATCCTCCCTCCTCCCATAACAACACAGAACATCGCCCTCCTCCCTTCATCCTCCCTCCTCCCATAACAAGAACATTGTTTTCTGTTATGAGGAAATGTTTCAGATGTTTGTTTTTGGTTTGTCTAAAGGGTAACTAGAGGAGGGTTAGGGGGAGGAGGGGGGAGAGTGGTGGTCAGGCGAACTAGAGGAGGGTTAGGGGGAGGAGGGAGGAGAGTGGTGGTCATGCTAACTAGAGGAGGGGGGAGAGTGGTGGTCAGGCTAACTAGAGGAGGGTTAGGGGGAGGAGGGAGGAGAGTGGTGGTCAGGCTAACTAGAGGAGGGGGGAGAGTGGTGATCAGGCTAACTAGAGGAGGGTTAGGGGGAGGAGGGGGGAGAGTGGTGGTCAGGCTAACTAGAGGAGGGTTAGGGGGAGGAGGGAGGAGAGTGGTGGTCAGGCTAACTAGAGGAGGGGGAGAGTGGTGGTCAGGCTCACTAGAGGAGGGTTAGGGGGGGGGAGAGTGGTGGTCAGGCTAACTAGAGGAGGGTTAGGGGGAGGAGGGGGGAGAGTGGTGGTCAGGCTAACTAGAGGAGGGGGGAGAGTGGTGGTCAGGTTAGCTAGAGGAGGGTTATGGGGAGGAGGGGGGAGAGTGGTGGTCAGGCTAACTAGAGGAGGGTTAGGGGGAGGAGGGGGGAGAGTGGTGGCCGGCTAGGACACAGTCACACTCTGACAAGATTTTTGGGATGGGGGCTAAGGTGTAGAAATGGAGGAGCGGAGGCGATTTCAAACTGTGGCCCTGTGCTGTGACAACGACAGTGTGTGTGTGTGTGCTGTCTTCCCTAAAGGCACAGCTTGGTCCCAGCTCCCGGCCCTGGGATGCCATGATAGCACAGAGGGACGAGGGGAGTGTGATTAATCTGTAGCCCCCCCCCCTACACACACACACTCTCTTTCACAAATACACTATCACGAACACACACACTCTCTCACACACACACACTCCCTCCTACTGTTCCTAAATGCGATTGAATGGGGCCTGATGAAAGACAGTTGGATTAGTTCTAGAAGCATCTGTGAGATGGTGTAGGTTAAGATGCAGACAGTGGTTCTTTCATAACATCCCAACTGTATCCCAAATGGCACCATATTCCCAATATTTTGCATTACTTTTGACCAGGGACCAACAGGGAATGGGGTGCCATTTGGGACAGCCCCAATCCCATGTATCTTCCTCTAATCTCTATAAATAACCACTAGAGCCTCTGGACATCGAAGCCACCTAATCAGGAACTGATTTAGACCTGGAATATCAGGTGGGTGATTCCCCTCTAATCAGGGACTGATTTAGACCTGGGATATCAGGTGGGTGATTCCCCTCTAATCAGGAACTGATTTAGACCTGGGATATCAGGTGGGTGATTCCCCTCTAATCAGGGACTGATTTAGACCTGGGACATCAGGTGGGTGATTCCCCTCTAATCAGGGACTGATTTAGACCTGGGATATCAGGTGGGTGATTCCCCTCTAATCAGGGACTGATTTAGACCTGGGACATCAGGTGGGTGATTCCCCTCTAATCAGGGACTGATTTAGACCTGGGACATCAGGTGGGGGATTCCCCTCTAATCAGGGACTGATTTAGACCTGGGACATCAGGTGGGGGACCCCTAATGGGGGATTAGACCTGGGATATCAGATGGGTGATTCCCCTCTAATCAGGGACTGATTTAGACCTGGGACACCAGGTGGGGGATTCCCCTCTAATCAGGGACTGATTTAGACCTGGGACATCAGGTGGGCGATTCCCCTCTAATCAGGGACTGATTTAGACCTGGGACACCAGGTGGGTGATATTTAATGATCAGGTAGAACAGAGAACCAGCAGGCTACAGACCTGGTAGGGTCAGAGTTGAATACCCCTGCACTAGAGGATGAGGATCCTCTCTCTCTCAAGCATCTATGTTTCCCTCTGTCTTCACACTAAGCAGAATTGGACCTACTTGAGATATGGTAGCTACTCTCCTAATGGCACCAACTGTGTGTGTGTATGTTTGTGTGTATGTTTGTGTGTGTGTATGAAAGGGGGAGTGGTGTGTGTTTCCGAGACAGAGCGAGAGAGATGCATGGGGGAGAGGGATATTTCAGGTCGGGGAGGGTCTTCTCTATCTCACAGAACTGCTATAGCAGCCCCCCTCTCATTCTCTCACCCAGAGGCGGCAGCTCAGGGTTCTGTGTGATGTGCTCTGATCACTGCTTTCTCTGACACGCCACGCCACGGATTAGACTAGTGGACTAGTTCCCACCAAATTATAGAGAGTACGGTCTCTCCATCTGTGTGTGTGTCTGCCAGAGAGAGAGAGAGAGATGAATAGAGTGAGGAGAGAGTGAAGAGAGAGAGTGAGAGTGAGAGAAGGATAGATGAGAGAGAGTGAGAGAGTGAAGAGAGAGAGAGGAGAAAGAGAGAGGAGAGAGTGAAGAGAGAGAGATGAATAAAGAGTGAAGAGAGAGAGTGAGAGAGAGAGGATACATCCCAATAATATCTCCTTTCTTCTGAAGTGTGTACTCATTCACTACTTCCCCACAAATCTAAAAGCATTGCATTGCTGGTTGCATATTTCTTAGACCATGTATTTCCTTTGAAAGCAGTGAGGGGATTGACCAGGTGCACACGTTGGAGAGGAGGAGAAGATGGAGACGTAACCAGAGAGAGTGGGTGTCACACAGATACAGAGATATATCCCAAAGCTGTCATTTCAGTCAGGTAGACTTCACAGCGATACCTCTGACACATCATCATTATGCAGATTCACGTGTTCGTCATTTAGCAGACGCTCTAATTCAGAGTGATTTACAGGAGTTGACTGCATGCATTTTCCCCATATTTGTTCGCCGTGGGAAAAAAAAGGAACCCGTAAGTAACCCTGGCATTGTAAGCGCCATGCTCTACCAACTGAGCCTCACGGGACACCATAGGCTGCCATTCACCCTCGCTGTCACCTCGGACTGAGGAATCGTTGCTTGTGTTTCGTCGTGATCCTCAGTCTTGCCAGGATAAAATGAAAACAGATTTGGAGTTGAAGGAAAAGATCCTCCTCCTAGAACTACATGTACTTGTAAACCCAAAACAGCCACAACATTCATACGGATACAATTAATTTCAACTTTCAGGTTCTTCCAAGTTCTTTTACGGGGATATATGGACACAACGAGATCATGTGAGGTAAAACATGAGTTATCCAACTATTCCACCTACTGGTAAAAAAAAAAAAAGAGAAGAAGAAGCTAAAATAATTTGATATTCCCGACTACTTTCTGAGACACAGGAGCTGATGTCCTACCGGTCTTTCCATTTTACACCCAGGTCTAAATTAGACCCTGAAACAGGCATCAATAAAAACAACAACAAAACAAGTCATTCATGAAAGCCATTGGGCGCCGAATTCAATCCAATTCATGCTTTATTGATTCCTATTGGTCCATGACATAGGGGTGGCCAATCGTACCCTTTATTCCCCCGTCTATTTCATCAAGTTACCACACAGCATGATGAGTCATACATCTGCCAGTATTTATTCAATAAACATCTTATTACAACGTTGCTCGTTATGTATTTCCAACAAATGTCATTCAAGTAGTCATGATCAAACAGCACAGATATACATTTCATCATTACAGATCATAGTCCTGTATTTCACCATTACAGATCATAGTCCTGTATTTCACCATTACAGATCATAGTCCTGTATTTCACCATTACAGATCATAGTCCTGTATTTCACCATTACAGATCATAGTCCTGTATTTCACCATCACAGATCATAGTCCTGTATTTCACCCTTAGAGATCATAGTCCTGTATTTCACCATCACAGATCATAGTCCTGTATTTCACCCTTAGAGATCATAGTCCTGTATTTCATCATCACAGACCATAGTCCTGTATTTCACCCTTAGAGATCATAGTCCTGTATTTCACCATTACAGATCATAGTCCTGTATTTCACCATTACAGATCATAGTCCTGTATTTCACCATTACAGATCATAGTCCTGTATTTCACCATTACATATCATAGTCCTGTATTTCACCATTACAGATCATAGTCCTGTATTTCACCATTACAGATCATAGTCCTGTATTTCATCATCACAGATCATAGTCCTGTATTTCACCATTACAGATCATAGTCCTGTATTTCATCATCATACAGATCATAGTCCTGTATTTCACCATTACAGATCATAGTCCTGTATTTCACCATTACAGATCATAGTCCTGTATTTCACCATCACAGATCATAGTCCTGTATTTCACCCTTAGAGATCATAGTCCTGTATTTCACCATCACAGATCATAGTCCTGTATTTCACCCTTAGAGATCATAGTCCTGTATTTCATCATCACAGACCATAGTCCTGTATTTCACCCTTAGAGATCATAGTCCTGTATTTCATCATCACAGATCATAGTCCTGTATTTCATCATCACAGATCATAGTCCTGTATTTCACCCTTAGAGATCATAGTCCTGTATTTCATCATCACAGATCATAGTCCTGTATTTCACCATTACAGATCATAGTCCTGTATTTCATCATCACAGATCACAGTCCTGTATTTCACCATTACAGATCATAGTCCTGTATTTCATCATCACAGATCATAGTCCTGTATTTCATCATCACAGATCATAGTCCTGTATTTCATCATCACAGATCATAGTCCTGTATTTCATCATCACAGATCATAGTCCTGTATTTCACCATTACAGATCATAGTCCTGTATTTCACCATTACAGATCATAGTCCTGTATTTCACCCTTAGAGATCATAGTCCTGTATTTCACCATTACAGATCATAGTCCTGTATTTCACCCTTAGAGATCATAGTCCTGTATTTCACCATTACAGATCATAGTCCTGTATTTCATCATCACAGATCATAGTCCTGTATTTCATCATCACAGATCATAGTCCTGTATTTCATCATCACAGATCATAGTCCTGTATTTCACCATTACAGATCATAGTCCTGTATTTCACCATTACAGATCATAGTCCTGTATTTCACCCTTAGAGATCATAGTCCTGTATTTCACCATTACAGATCATAGTCCTGTATTTCATCATCACAGATCATAGTCCTGTATTTCACCATTACAGATCATAGTCCTGTATTTCACCTGTATCTAGAGATCATAGTCCTGTATTTCACCCTTAGAGATCATAGTCCTGTATTTCACCATTACAGATCATAGTCCTGTATTTCACCATCACAGATCATAGTCCTGTATTTCATCATCACAGATCATAGTCCTGTATTTCACCTGTATCTAGAGATCATAGTCCTGTATTTCACCCTTAGAGATCATAGTCCTGTATTTCACCCTTAGAGATCATAGTCCTGTATTTCACCATTACAGATCATAGTCCTGTATTTCACCTGTATCAGAGATCATAGTCCTGTATTTCACCTGTATCAGAGATCATAGTCCTGTATTTCACCCTTAGAGATCATAGTCCTGTATTTCACCTGTATTAGAGATCATAGTCCTGTATTTCACCTGTATTAGAGATCATAGTCCTGTATTTCACCCTTAGAGATCATAGTCCTGTATTTCACCCTTAGAGATCATAGTCCTGTATTTCACCATTAGAGATCATAGTCCTGTATTTCACCATTAGAGATCATAGTCCTGTATTTCACCTGTATCTAGAGATCATAGTCCTGTATTTCACCATTACAGATCATAGTCCTGTATTTCACCATTAGAGATCATATTCCTGTATTTCACCCTTAGAGTTCATAGTCCTGTATCTAGAGATCATAGTCCTGTATTTCACCATTAGAGATCATAGTCCTGTATTTCACCATTAGAGATCATAGTCCTGTATTTCACCCTTAGAGATCATAGTCCTGTATTTCACCCTTAGAGATCATAGTCCTGTATTTCACCATTAGAGATCATAGTCCTGTATTTCACCCTTAGAGATCATAGTCCTGTATTTCACCATTAGAGATCATAGTCCTGTATTTGACCTGTATCAGAGACCATAGTCCTGTATTTCACCTGTATCAGAGATCATAGTCCTGTATTTCACCCTTAGAGATCATAGTCCTGTATTTCACCATTAGAGATCATAGTCCTGTATTTCACCATTAGAGATCATAGTCCTGTATTTCACCCTTAGAGATCATAGTCCTGTATTTCACCCTTAGAGATCATAGTCCTGTATTTCACCCTTAGAGATCATAGTCCTGTATTTCACCATTAGAGATCATAGTCCTGTATTTCACCCTTAGAGATCATAGTCCTGTATTTCACCTGTATCTAGAGATCATAGTCCTGTATTTCACCATTAGAGATCATAGTCCTGTATTTCACCCTTAGAGATCATAGTCCTGTATTTCACCCTTAGAGATCATAGTCCTGTATTTCACCATTAGAGATCATAGTCCTGTATTTCACCTGTATCTAGAGATCATTGTCCTGTATTTCACCATTAGAGATCATAGTCCTGTATTTCACCCTTAGAGATCATAGTCCTGTATTTCATCATTAGAGATCATAGTCCTGTATTTCACCTGTATCTAGAGATCATAGTCCTGTATTTCATCATCACAGATCATAGTCCTGTATTTCACCATTACAGATCATAGTCCTGTATTTCACCATTACAGATCATAGTCCTGTATTTCACCCTTAGAGATCATAGTCCTGTATTTCACCATTACAGATCATAGTCCTGTATTTCATCATCACAGATCATAGTCCTGTATTTCACCATTACAGATCATAGTCCTGTATTTCACCTGTATCTAGAGATCATAGTCCTGTATTTCACCCTTAGAGATCATAGTCCTGTATTTCACCATTACAGATCATAGTCCTGTATTTCACCATCACAGATCATAGTCCTGTATTTCATCATCACAGATCATAGTCCTGTATTTCACCTGTATCTAGAGATCATAGTCCTGTATTTCACCCTTAGAGATCATAGTCCTGTATTTCACCCTTAGAGATCATAGTCCTGTATTTCACCCTTAGAGATCATAGTCCTGTATTTCACCATTACAGATCATAGTCCTGTATTTCACCTGTATCAGAGATCATAGTCCTGTATTTCACCTGTATCAGAGATCATAGTCCTGTATTTCACCCTTAGAGATCATAGTCCTGTATTTCACCATTAGAGATCATAGTCCTGTATTTCACCCTTAGAGATCATAGTCCTGTATTTCACCTGTATCATAGATCATAGTCCTGTATTTCACCATTAGAGATCATAGTCCTGTATTTCACCATTAGAGATCATAGTCCTGTATTTCACCATTAGAGATCATAGTCCTGTATTTCACCTGTATCTAGAGATCATAGTCCTGTATTTCACCCTTAGAGATCATAGTCCTGTATTTCACCCTTAGAGATCATAGTCCTGTATTTCACCCTTAGAGATCATAGTCCTGTATTTCACCCTTAGAGATCATAGTCCTGTATTTCACCCTTAGAGATCATAGTCCTGTATTTCACCTGTATCTAGAGATCATAGTCCTGTATTTCACCATTAGAGATCATAGTCCTGTATTTCACCCTTAGAGATCATAGTCCTGTATTTCACCCTTAGAGATCATAGTCCTGTATTTCACCCTTAGAGATCATAGTCCTGTATTTCACCATTACAGATCATAGTCCTGTATTTCACCTGTATCAGAGATCATAGTCCTGTATTTCACCTGTATCAGAGATCATAGTCCTGTATTTCACCCTTAGAGATCATAGTCCTGTATTTCACCCTTAGAGATCATAGTCCTGTATTTCACCATTAGAGATCATAGTCCTGTATTTCACCCTTAGAGATCATAGTCCTGTATTTCACCCTTAGAGATCATAGTCCTGTATTTCACCCTTAGAGATCATAGTCCTGTATTTCACCATTAGAGATCATAGTCCTGTATTTCACCATTAGAGATCATAGTCCTGTATTTCACCTGTATCTAGAGATCATAGTCCTGTATTTCACCATTAGAGATCATAGTCCTGTATTTCACCCTTAGAGTTCATATTCCTGTATCTAGAGATCATTGTCCTGTATTTCACCATTAGAGATCATAGTCCTGTATTTCACCCTTAGAGATCATAGTCCTGTATTTCACCATTACAGATCATAGTCCTGTATTTCACCATTAGAGATCATATTCCTGTATTTCACCCTTAGAGTTCATAGTCCTGTATCTAGAGATCATAGTCCTGTATTTCACCATTAGAGATCATAGTCCTGTATTTCACCCTTAGAGTTCATAGTCCTGTATCTAGAGATCATTGTCCTGTATTTCACTTGTATCAGAGACCATAGTCCTGTATCTAGAGATCATTGTCCTGTATTTCACCTGTATCAGAGATCATAGTCCTGTATTTCACCATTAGAGATCATAGTCCTGTATTTCACCCTTAGAGATCATAGCCCTGTATTTCACCTGTATCAGAGATCATAGTCCTGTATTTCACCATTAGAGATCATAGTCCTGTATTTCACCCTTAGAGATCATAGTCCTGTATTTCACCTGTATCAGAGATCATAGTCCTGTATTTCACCTGTATCAGAGATCATAGTCCTGTATTTCACCATTAGAGATCATAGTCCTGTATTTCATTCAAAACGACATACCTTATTATCACTTGCACACAAACAGTAGTTTTTGACAGTAGTGGTAGTAACATTGAGTCAGTAGCTGCAGACAGTCGAGGTCAGTCCTATGATAAGTTCCTATAGCCAATCTGGTCAAAAGGCTAAACGAGGGATACAGGGGGTATCATGAACAGTTAAATAATTCACTTCGTTGAAGTTGCAAGACAGAAGAAGATGAGGACGGACGTCGGACACATGACAAATCTCTTGCTGGTCCTTTGCTAGTGTGGATGATACGTTTCTAGGTTTCCATTCGATGGGCTACTCCGGAAACAGCAGCTATCTAGTGGATAATATGTCGTAAACCTGAAGCAAACTAAATATGTCATCATAGATACAATCACAGATGCAATATTTCTAGAGCATCGAAAATTAAAAGTCAACACCTTTTTCCAGGCCTTGTTAATGCTCATAGGTTTAAACTAACATTAAACTAATGTACATGATCATGGAAAGTTGTATTGAGATTTGTAAAGCTTGTAAAGCTAAAACTAAACGGAACATTGTCTGCACTACAAAACGACACCCTATCCCCTATAGTGCAGTAGGTCTGAGCAGAGCCAAGCAGTGTACTATGAAGGGAATAAGGTGTGATTTGAGACTCACTACAGTAGAACAGTGTGTGCAATGTGTCGTGACCCCTTCATCAACAGCTCTGCAGTGTTTCGGCTTCATATAGCAACGCAGCATGTATCAGTAGCACCGTCTGGTGCCGAAATCTATGAACTACAATGCAAAATACCATGAAAAACCACTATGCTTTCTATATACACTAGATGACTGATAAAAGGGCACTGTTTTGAAGCCACCGCGCCTCCATCTTGGTACTCCCCCACCAGTGTAAAAAAATGACCTAGGAAGATATAGAAACGCATTTATAAATGTCTATATTTGTTTTTGCCACATTTATTCTATTACAGACAACTTAAAGCATACTTTTAAATAATATTGTGTGAGCTAAAATACATGTAATTTTGTCCTTGAAGTATTTCAATGAAATACTGTATAATTCCATTAATTCCCAGAGGACTGCTTTTCTGAGGAGAGCCAATATGGCCGACCGGTGACTTCAAAGCATCTCATTGGCCAATACATAGCATTAGCAATCCAGGGTTTACATACATCATTGGTAAAAACCTATCAAACACCAGTACACCACCTACAATGGAAGAAAGGCAATCAGCTACGAGAAGTATCACCCCCCCCCCCACCATATTCCCTACAAAGGGCATCACTTTTGTCACTCTATTCCCGAACAAAGTGCACTACTTTCAAGCAGAGCTCGCATAAGGAATAGGGTGTGATTCAAGACGCAGCCAGATCCAGTCCTTACATAAGGAGAAGTGGCACCCTATTCCCTATATAGTTCCCTACTTCTCTCACCCTATTCCCAGAAGGTTGCGAGTTCAAACCCCCGAGCTGACAAGGTACAAATCTGTCGTTCTGCCCCTGAACAGGCAGTTAACCCACTGTTCCTAGGCCATCATTGAAAATAAGAATGTGTTCTTAACTGACTTGCCTGGTTAAATAAAGGTAAAATTAAAATTAAAAATTAAAATATATAGTTCCCTACTTTTCTCACCCTATTCTCTATATAGTTCCCTATGTTTCTCACCCTATTCCTTATATAGTTCCCTACTTTTTTCACCCTATTCCCTATATAGTTCCCTACTTTTCTCACCCTATTCCCTATATAGTTCCCTACTTTTCTCACCCTATTCCCTATATAGTTCCCTACTTTTCTCACCCTATTCCTCATATAGTTCCCTACTTTTCTCACCCTATTCCCTACTTTTCTCACCCTATTCCCTACTTTTCTCACCCTATTCCCTATATAGTTCCCTACTTTTCTCACCCTATTCCCTATATAGTTCCCTACTTTTCTCACCCTATTCCCTATATATAGTTCCCTACCTTTCTCACCCTATTCCCTATATATAGTTCCCTACTTTTCTCACCCTATTCCCTATATAGTTCCCTACCTTTCTCACCCTATTCCCTATATAGTTCCCTACTTTTCTCACCCTATTCCCTATATAGTTCCCTACTTTTCTCACCCTATTCCCTATATAGTTCCCTACTTTTTCACCCTATTCCCTATATAGTTCCCTACTTTTCTCACCCTATTCCCTATATAGTTCCCTACTTTTCTCACCCTATTCCCTATATAGTTCCCTACTTTTGACCAGGCCCTTAACACCAGCAGCTCTTCTGTGAGGTGGCGGGCCCGTCTGTGATGCCCTCCTCCTCCTCCAGAGCGGTGAGGTTGAGCTCGTCTGTGACCGACGCCCTCAGGAGGTCCAGGTCCTTCTTATTGGCCGACAGGACCTGCTCAGCCAATCGAGTGAAGGACTGGGTGAAGGACAGAAACATGTTTTGCAACACCAATCATTAATTTAACTTTTAGTGCAAATATATATATATATATTACTGTATATATCACCGTATATATGTCACTGTATATATGTCACTATATATAATCACTGTATACAGTGCATTCAGAAAGTATTGCTCCGTTCCGGGTCTTTTTTATTACGAGCCTGTTCTCCCGTCAGCAGATTCCACTGATCAGAAATCTTGCTTGTTTGTTGGTGACCAAATACTTATTTTCCACCATAATTTGAAAATAAATTCATTAAAAATCCTACAATGTGATATTCTGGATTTTGTTTTCTCATTTTGTCTGTCATAGTTGAAGTGTACCTATGATGAAAATTACAGGCCTCTCTCATCTTTTTAAGTGGGTGAACTTGCACAATTGGTGGATGACTAAATACTTTTTTTGCCCCACTGTATATCACTTGGACTCTGGGAGATACAGAATAAGACAAGGTGACTAAGGATGAAATGTTGTTCCATTATATCGTCATCAATAGTTCACATTCCGGTAGTCTGTTTGCCTTTGGTCCTGTGACAGACAGGCAGCCAGCCAGCCGTACAGTGTTTCTACAGGAGCTGTCAGCCACTCACCTCTGTTATGTTATGGTTGGTGAAGGCACTTGTCTCAAAGAAGTCCATCCCATAATCCTTGGCCAGCTTGTTGCCCTGTTCTGTAGCTACCTGCCTCTTCTCCTCCTCGTCTGACTTGTTCCCTATGAGGATCCTCTGGATGTTATCAGGAGCATACTGAGAGGGAGGGAGGGAGGGAGATGGGGAGGGAGATGGGGAGGGAGGGAGGGAGATGGGGAGGGAGGGAGATGGGGAGGGAGGGAGGAAGGGATGGATGGAGAGAGAGAGGGAGAGTCATTCAGTCTGATTTGACAAAAGCACCTTGTGCCGCTATATAAAATAAGTTGGCCTGACCTCTAACCCTTGTTCCCCTTGATCTCACCTCGTCCACATCGCTGGCCCATTTCATGATGTGCTGGAAGGATCGCTCACTTGTGATGTCATAAACCAGGAAGATTCCCTGAAGAGAGGCGAGGAAAGGGTTGGAGATATGGGGAGGGAAGAGGAGAGAAGAGGGTAGGAAATGAGGGACGAGGAGAGAAGATGAGGGGATGGAAGAGGAGAGAGTAGGAGATGAGGGGATGGGAGGAGAGAGTAGGAGATGAGGGGATGGGAGGAGAGAGTAGGAGATGAGGGGATGGGAGGAGAGAGTAGGAGATGAGGGGAGGGAAGAAGAGAGGGTAGAAGATGAGGGGAGGAAAGAGGAGAGGGTAGAAGATGAGGGGAGGGAAGAGGAGAGGGTAGGAGATGAGGGGAGGGAAGAAGAGAGGGTAGAAGATGAGGGGAGGAAAGAGGAGAGGGTAGAAGATGAGGAGAGGGTAGGAGATGAGGGGAGAGAAGAGGAGAGGGTAGGACATGAGGGGAGGGAAGAGGAGAGGGTAGGAGATGAGGGGAGGGAAGAAGAGAGGGTAGGAGATGAGGGGAGGAAAGAGGAGAGGGTAGAAGATGAGGGGAGGGAAGAGGAGAGGGTAGGAGATGAGGGGGGAGAGGAGAGGGTAGGAGATGAGGGAAGGGAAGAGGAGAGGGTAGGAGATGAGGGGGGAGAAGACAAATTGTCAGCTAATTCAGTTATGGTTGTCACAGCAACCCCACGTGGTTTAGAACCCATGGGTGATAAGGGTGGTGAGTGGACAGGAGGAAACTAGCACCAAGAAACTGTGCTACCAACCATAACTACAGTACATATTTGACATACGACTGCAGCTTTAGCTACAAGTGCAATGCATGTTCAGAAGGGAGAGCACCCTCGTCTCCAGGCTAATGACCAGACGGATTAGACTCAAGAAAGAGTGGAGCTACAGTAAAATAATCTTACCTGATCTGACCTCTTACCTACAATATCTTGAGGGAAGAGTAGCGTTACCTTACCTGTGCTCGTCTGTAGTACTGCTTAGTGATGGTCTGATATCTCTCCTGTCCTGCTGTGTCCCTGGAAGAAATCAAATGTCAAACACCGTCTCTTAGAAAATGACAAAACAGGTAGCGAATAGTGATGATATCAGGCAATGTTTCAATACAATGTGGATCTTCGTGAGTTCAAACTTTTTTTAAAATCTTGAGATAAGAGTCCTTCCAGGGCAGGAGGAACTGGTTTAGTGTCCAGTCTGAGTAAACAACAGTATGGGGTAAGACTGAACATCCCTGACAGAATAGCATGGGCTAGGACTGAACATCCCTGACAGAATAGCATGGGCTAAGACTGAACATCCCTGACAGAATAGCATGGGCTAAGACTGAACATCCCTGACAGAATAGCATGGGCTAAGACTGAACATCCCTGACAGAATAGCATGGGAATAGACTGAACATCCCTGACAGAATAGCATGGGCTAAGACTGAACATCCCTGACAGAATAGCATGGGCTAAGACTGAACATCCCTGACAGAATAGCATGGGCTAAGACTGAACATCCCTGACAGAATAGCATGGGCTAAGACTGAACATCCCTGACAGAATAGCATGGGCTAAGACTGAACATCCCTGACAGAATAGCATGGGCTAAGACTGAACATCCCTGACAGAATAGCATGGGCTAAGACTGAACATCCCTGACAGAATAGCATGGGCTAAGACTGAACATCCCTGACAGAATAGCATGGGCTAAGACTGAACATCCCTGACAGAATAGCATGGGCTAAGACTGAACATCCCTGACAGAATAGCATGGGCTAAGACTGAACATCCCTGACAGAATAGCATGGGCTAAGACTGAACATCCCTGACAGAATAGCATGGGCTAAGACTGAACATCCCTGACAGAATAGCATGGGCCAAGACTGAACATCCCTGACAGAATAGCATGGGCTAAGACTGAACATCCCTGACAGAATAGCATGGGCTAAGACTGAACATCCCTGACAGAATAGCATGGGCTAAGACTGAACATCCCTGACAGAATAGCATGGGCTAAGACTGAACATCCCTGACAGAATAGCATGGGCTAAGGCTGAACATCCCTGACATTGAACTAGGACATCCACTATGTTCAAAGGGGTGATTCCCATGTTTGACCTACTTTAGTAGAATGCTCTGGCTGCATGCATTCCCTACTTACCATATCTGTATCCTAACTTTGATGCCATCTATCTCCAGTGTCTTCATTTTAAAATCGACTCCTGCAAAAAAAGAGAAGAGTCAAATATTGTGAATATGAAAACCTCTTGATTAATTCATCCTATTTCATGTGTGGAGAGGTAAGGTGATGCCGAGAGGAGGCTAGCGAGGCGAAGACAGTCCTGCTGTTTTTCTCCTCAAGGTACCTTTTATCTCAGTTTCGTACAGCTTTTTAACAGCAAAGATACTGAGAGCCATTTTATCCCATATATATCAGACCTTTTTAAAATGACGACTGAATAATGCTCCTTTAAAGATATAGAGCTAATGGTGATGGATCAGTGAGATGAACTTAGTTTAGACCTGGATCGATCACAGGGGGGGTACTGGAGGGGAGGAGGGAGAAGAGGGAGAGGACTGGGTAGCAAAGCAAGAGGTTTTTTAACCTGTGTAGATGGGCACTCTTGTGAACCACCAGAGAAAGAGGGAGGGAGGGAGGCAGAGACAGACAGACAGACAGACAGACAGACAGACAGACAGACAGACAGACAGACAGACAGACAGAGACAGACAGACAGACAGACAGACGAGAGAGCTAATAAGCAAGAGAGAAACTGAGAGAAAAACAGAGAGATCGAGGGAGAGAGGTGGGTTATGCTCCAATGATCTATGGCCAGACAGCAGCATGGAGAGGCCCAGAGAGACTGACATGTCAGGCCAATCAGAACACTGAGTTACTGTATATAAGAGCCATTGTAGGCCGTCATTGTAAATAAGAATTTGTTCTTAACTGACTTGACTAGTTAAATAAAGGTTAAATAAATTAAATACATTAATAAAATACTACGGGTATAGTGTATATTATACTATATATTATACTATACAGTACTATACCTGTTTGTGTAGTTTCTAAACAGACTACTAGATGAATACTATGGAGGTAAACAGACTGTCGGGTATACTGTATATTATACTATATATTATACTATACAGTACTATACCTGTTTGTGTAGTTTCTAAACAGACTACTAGATGAATACTATGGAGGTAAACAGACTGTCGGGTATACTGTATATTATACTATATATTATACTATACAGTACTATACCTGTTTGTGTAGTTTCTAAACAGACTACTAGATGAATACTATGGAGGTAAACAGACATGGCATTTAAACAACACAACAATCCCAGATAAACCAATAACCAGCTCTAACCGATGAGACCAACCCCCCCTGCAGCTAAAATACCATTACTCAGTATGTTGGGCTCCACTCTACTCCGCTGTAGGGTAAACTGTGGCAAATCAATACTCAGTCCCTCCGATTCTCAGACTCAAACACTGAGAGAGACGCGAGTCATCCGTGTTTTTCTTCAGTTATATTCCTCTACTGAGCCTGAGCGTGCTCTCCCATGAGCCTTTAGCGTGCTCTCCCATGAGCCTTTAGCGTGCTCTCCCATGAGCCTTTAGCGTGCTCTCCCATGAGCCTTTAGCGTGCTCTCCCATGAGAATGAGCAGAGTAGATTACAGAAATACTGCTCTTGAACTGCAGTGTGTTCTCCTGATAAGGGCCTTGGCACTTTAACCTATCTGTAGACACGCTGTCAGACCCTCAGACTTAACCAGTGACATGCCCTTTAACCTATCTGTAGACACGCTGTCAGACCCTCAGACTTAACCAGTGACATGCCCTTTAACCTATCTGTAGACACGCTGTCAGACCCTCAGACTTAACCAGTGACATGCCCTTTAACCTATCTGTAGACACGCTGTCAGACCCTCAGACTTAACCAGTGACATGCCCTTTAACCTATCTGTAGACACGCTGACAGGCCCTCAGACTTAACCAGTGACATGCCCTTTAACCTATCTGTAGACACGCTGTCAGACCCTCAGACTTAACCAGTGACATGCCCTTTAACCTATCTGTAGACACGCTGTCAGACCCTCAGACTTAACCAGTGACATGCCCTTTAACCTATCTGTAGACACGCTGTCAGACCCTCAGACTTAACCAGTGACATGCCCTTTAACCTATCTGTAGACCTGTCAGTGGCCCTTTAACCTGATATCAGACCAGTGACATTTACCTGTCTGTTGAATGGACCCTCAGACTGGGTAACCTCTGACATGCCCTTTAACCTATCTGTAGACACGCTGTCAGACCCTCTGAGACTTAACCAGTGACATGCCCTCTATCTGTAGACACGCTGACTCAGACCCTCAGACTTAACCAGTGACATGGGCCCTTTAACCTATCTGTAGACACGCTGTCTGACCCTGGGTCCTCTGACCAGTGGTCCTTTAACCTATCCTCTGACACGCTCTCTGACTGGGTCCTCAGTGACATGCCCTTTAACCTATCTGTAGACACGGTCAGACCCTCAGACTCAACCAGTGACATGCCCTTTAACCTGATCTGTGACACGCTGTCAGACCCTCAGACTGAACCAGTGACATGCCCTTTAACCTATCTGTAGACACGCTGATGACCCTCAGACTTAACCAGTGATGCCCTTTAACCTATCTGATAGACACGCTGTCAGACCCTCAGACTTAACCAGTGACATGGTTAACCTATCTGTAGACACGCTGTCAGACCCTCAGACTCAACCAGTGACATGCCCTTTAACCTATCTGTAGACACGCTGTCAGACCCTTAGACTTAACCAGTGACATGCCCTTTAACCTATCTGTAGAGCCTGTCACTGATATACTACAGTATTTACCTTGTGTGTTGAATGGGCCCTCTGACTGGGTCCTCTGACTGGGCCCTCTGACTGGGCCCTCTGACTGGGTCCTCTGACTGGGCCCTCTGACTGGGTCCTCTGACTGGGCCCTCTGACTGGGTCCTCTGACTGGGTCCTCTGACTGGGCCCTCTGACTGGGCCCTCTGACTGGGTCCTCTGACTGGGTCCTCACTGGGTGACTGCCCTCTGACAGCCCTCTGACTGGGTTCTCTGACTGGGTGATGAAAGTGCACAGTGATGAAGCCCTCTGACTGGGCCCTCTGACTGGGTCCTCTGACTGGGCCCTCTGACTGGGCCCTCTGACTGGGCCCTCTGACTGGGCCCTCTGACTGGGTTCTCTGACTGGGCCCTCTGACTGGGCCCTCTGACTGGGCCCTCTGACTGGGCTCTCTGACTGGGTCCTCTGACTGGGCCCTCTGACTGGGCCCTCTGACTGGGCCCTCTGACTGGGCCCTCTGACTGGGCCCTCTGACTGGGCCCTCTGACTGGGTCCTCTGACTGGGCCCTCTGACTGGGTCCTCTGACTGGGTCCTCTGACTGGGTCCTCTGACTGGGTTCTCTGACTGGGGTGATGAGCTTCACAGGGTGGTGAAAGAGCACGGTGATGACCTTCACAGGGTGATGAGCTTCACAGGGTGATGAAAGAGCACGGTGATGACCTTCACAGGGTGGTGAAAGTGCACGGTGATGAACTTCACAGGGTGGTGAAAGTGCACGGTGATGACCTTCACAGGGTGATGAGCTTCACAGGGTGATGAAAGAGCACGGTGATGACCTTCACAGGGTGATGAGCTTCACAGGGTGATGAAAGAGCACGGTGATGACCTTCACATGGTGGTGAAAGTGCACGGTGATGACCTTCACAGGGTGGTGAAAGTGCACGGTGATGACCTTCACAGGGTGGTGAAAGTGCACGGTGATGAACTTCACAGGGTGGTGAAAGTGCACGGTGATGACCTTCACAGGGTGGTGAAAGTGCACGGTGATGACCTTCACAGGGTGGTGAAAGTGCACGGTGATGAACTTCACAGGGTGATGAACTTCACAGGGTGGTGAGCTTCACAGGGTGGTGAGCTTCACAGGGTGGTGAAAGTGCACAGTGATAAGCTTGATACTCCTTTCCAATAAATATTGAGGGTCTTATTCTGGTGACATGATGATCGATGCTTGAGATTGGTAAAGGGAGGAAGAAGGCTGCCCTGAGAGAGAGAGATTGGTAAAGGGGGTAAGAAGGCTGCCCTGAGAGAGAGAGCTTGGTAAAGGAGGAAGAAGGCTGACCTGAGAGAGAGATTGGTAAAGGAGGAAGAAGGCTGTCCTGAGAGAGAGATTGGTAAAGGGGGGAAGAAGGCTGTCCTGAGAGAGAGATTGGTAAAGGAGGAAGAAGGCTGTCCTGAGAGAGAGATTGGTAAAGGGGGAAGAAGGCTGTCCTGAGAGAGAGATTGGTAAAGGGGGAAGAAGGCTGTCCTGAGAGAGAGATTGGTAAAGGGGGGAAGAAGGCTGTCCTGAGAGAGATTGGTAAAGGGGGAAGAAGGCTGCCCTGAGAGAGAGATTGGTAAAGGGGGAAGAAGGCTGTCCTGAGAGAGATTGGTAAAGGGGGGAAGAAGGCTGCCCTGAGAGAGAGATTGGTAAAGGGGGGAAGAAGGCTGTCCTGAGAGAGAGAGCTTGGTAAAGGGGGTAAGAAGGCTGCCCTGAGAGAGATTGGTAAAGGGGGGAAGAAGGCTGTCCTGAGAGAGAGATTGGTAAAGGGGGAAGAAGGCTGTCCTGAGAGAGAGATTGGTAAAGGGGGGAAGAAGGCTGTCCTGAGAGAGAGATTGGTAGAGGGGGGAAGAAGGCTGTCCTGAGAGAGAGATTGGTAGAGGGGGGAAGAAGGCTGTCCTGAGAGAGATTGGTAAAGGGGGAAGAAGGCCATCCTGAGAGAGATTGGTAAAGGGGGGAAGAAGGCTGCCCTGATAGAGATTGGTTTCAAGCTCCAGAGTGGTGCAGTGATATAAGACACTGCATCTCAATGCAAGAAGCATCACTGCAGTACCTGGTTCAAATCCACACTGCATCACATCTGGCTGTGATTGGGAGCAGTAGAGATCCCGTAGAGCAGTGCACAATTGGCCCAGTGCCGTAAGGGGTAGGCTGTCATTGTAAATAAGAATTTGTTCTTAACTAACTTGCCTAGTTAAATAAAGGGGGGAGGAAAGCTGTCCTGATAGCTAATTTCACTGGCCTCAATAAGAAAGCTGTAGATGTACTGAATTCTAACTAGTGAAAAGCATTATGACTGTCCATATTAACTCTATTGGCCGAGCCTGGCTGGTTGAGTCCATAGGCTACTTACTGCGTTAATGTTTTCTCTATACAAGGTGGAAGAGGGGAAATTAGACGATTTTCTGCTGTAAATACTTGTATGTGTTGTAATATTAATTCGAGCTACTTGTGATATGAATGTTATGGCAGCACGGTAAAAGGGTTATACAGGATTATAACCCACATAAAAAGTTTCATTCCACTTTAGTTCATTTTGCACATTTTTCCAGTAGAGGAAGCACTATGACTGTGACACATGTGCCCCAAATCTTTCTGACAGTTGCTAACATTTTTACGTTAACATGTATTGTGTTGCATTTTGTTATTTTCAAAATTGAATATTGTGTTTATAGTTTGCATATCGCAACTATAGTAGCATTCCATTTATCACAGGATCCAGGTAGCAACTGTGGCTCTTTTAATTACGCTACTGGACTTCGTATGAACAGTTTTATCTTTTGCCAACAGTTTTATCTTTTGCCAAGTGGATGCCCTCACAAGTGGTTATTTTAATTTGTCCTGCACCTGTCCTTTTGTTTTCGATTTAAATAAGCTATTTATTATTTTAATCCGAGTTTAGAGCTGAATAACAATGCAAATATATAGTGCCTTGAAATAGAGAGTGCCAAATAAATGTAATACAATAGGCTATTTGTAAATGTATAATATCAAATTGCGAACAACATTCTGCACAAAGGAAGTGTAGGCCGTACATAATAATATAATTTCAATAAGCTAATGATATAGCACCAGTAGCATATTCCATAAGACTATTTAGCCGAGAGATAATCAGATCGTATTAGGTGTATTCTGATTTCCTCAAATAATGCATGCATTAAAGAAGCGGTCTTACCGATTGTGGAGATGTGAGACGGGTGAAATTCGTTGTCCGTGAATCTGCATAATAAACATGTTTTCCCAACCCCCGAATCACCGAGAAGCAGGAGTCGGAAGAGCACATCATATTGCTTAGCCATAACGTCTTAGAAATAAGAACAGCAAGCCAGCTAACTCAGCAACGAATTACCAAACCCAACACACCTACAACCCAGCCCATATCTACCCTAAACCTAACCCACCTACAACCCAGCCCATGTCTGCCCAAAATATAAAGTAGTGTTCTAATTTTCTTTCGAAAAACGGGAGAGAAAGCTCGAACCTCTCTTTTCTTCTATCAAACCAGGAGCGGTCTCTTTTGGGAACAAAGAGTAGTTACATGAGAAGGGACCTGATTCCCTCCATCCACAGCCCTCGTCTCCTTTCTGATGGGCGCGGTGACGGGGGATGCGCGCTCCGCAGCATCCTATTTCCTCTCTCGATAGTACCGTCAACGCACGAGGATGGGGTCAAATCCGGTTTCAAAAGTCTAACGGGCACTAGATAGAGCGCGCGAGCAATATGAACCATTGCGTGAGTAAACATTGAAGCTGTGTTCGACTATCCATACTAACATACTGTATACTACATACTTAATCAGTATATACACTACGTAGTGTAACGACCCTGCCGCACGAGCATGCTTTTGCGGCGCAGTTGATAGCGCGCCAGGCCTCGGGCTCAAAGGTCGAGGGTTCGAGACCTGCTACCTGCCTGTTTTATTACAATATTTACTAGTTTATTTTAGTACACTGTCAAAGAACAGTATCCTTTCAGTTGAGCGTACTAGCTCTTCGCCTGTCTACCGGAAGTTGATGCTGTTGCTACGCAACCTCTTGCTAGCTAGTTAGCATAACAAATGACTAGTTAGACATTTTACGACTTTGGGTGTGGAGTGCCAGAGTGCACGTGTAAACTCAGAGCATTGGCAGAATGTCCTTTTCCCCATTTTCTTAAAATCTGAAAACGATTTGAAGCTACCACCATTTCCAGAAGAACTGCATTATGGGCCCCAAAGTACGGAAATAGTGTCCTCTGTGTGTATACTTCATATTTTGGCGATGTACAACATCCGGGAACTTTTGGCATACTAACTATATCCATACTGTGACCAATAAGTGTAACAGACTAACTTTACGTCCGTCCCCTCGCCCATACCCGGGCGCGAACCAGAGACCATCGACAACAGTCACCCTCGAAGCATCGTTTACCCATCGCTCCACAAAAGCCGCGGCCCTTGCAGAGCAAGGGGAACTACTACTTCAAGGTCTCAGAGCAAGTGACGTAACCGATTGAAACGCTATTTAGCGCGCACCGCTAACTAAGCTAGCCGTTTCACATCCGTTACACTCACCCCCATTTTGACCTTCCTCCTTTTTCCGCAGCAACCAGTAATCCGGGTCAACAGCATCAATGTAACAGTATAATTTTAAACCGTCCCCTCGCCCATACCCGGGCGCGAACCAGGGACCTTCTGCACACATCGACAACAGTCACCCACGAAGCATCGTTACCCATCGCTCCACAAAAGCCGCGGCTCTTGCAGAGCAAGGGGAACTACTACTTCAAGGTCTCAGAGCAAGTGACGTAACCAATTGAAACGCTATTTAGCGCGCACCGCTAACTAAGCTAGCCGTTTCACATCCGTTACATAAGCATACTATATACTCAAATTCACGTCACAAATTGTACGGTTAGTGCGGTTAGTATGTGTATTTGAACACACTTTGAGTCTAGAGAGAAGAAAATGGTCGAGCAAGTGCAAATTAAACTTAAGAGCTTGCAAGTGTGACTTTGAGCGAGCAGAACATCATTGTCAGAGACCCCCCCCCAAAATATGTTAAAGCAATAGTCACTTGTCATTGTCAAGTTTTTGCTCTAAATTTCAAATTCGTCTCTCTCAAATTTTTGCACCTTTGGGTTTGGATTTCAGACTGATGGCGGTGGGGCTTAAAGGTGGGCACTTGTCTAGAAACATTCAATTGGTCACTTTCACTGGAGTGATGGACGAAGTAACAAGTAACTGGCAAGTCCAGTGTTGTGATTGACTCTCACGAGCCTTTTGTTTGCGATGCATTGCAGTACCGTCTGTTTAGCTAGCTAGCTCGCCGGTTTGAGTAGAAAGCCTAAGATGTTTATAACTATCCCATCAATCTCATTGTTCTGTCTGTGAGTAAGCGCTGAACAATTTATGAAACCCAGCAGCTTGATAACCAAATTAATTGGCAAATACATTCTAATAGGTATCCAAAACCTTGAGTGGAATTTACAAGCTAAAATTAGCTAGCTTATTACTTGTCAGCCAGCAACATTTGTCTGTAAAATGAAAAGCAGACAGTCAAGCAAACACCATAAAACAAGTTCCTCTAATTGCAGGCAGGAGCTCATATTTATTGTATTAAGCCCAATGAGCATCGTTACCCATCGCTGCACAAAAGCCGCGGCCCTTGCAGAGCAAGGGGAACTACTACTTCAAGGTCTCAGAGCAAGTGACGTAACCGATTGAAACGCTATTTAGCGCACACCGCTAACTAAGCTAGCCGTTTCACATCCGTTACACATACAGCACATGGGGGGGTTAGCTCCCTGAGGTACATCCCACTGGGTGTAATGGATGTGAAACGGCTAGCTTAGTTAGCGGTGCGCGGTCCCTGGTTCGCGTCCGGGTATGGGCGAGGGGACGGTCTAAAGTTATACTGTTACACACGCAGCACATGGGGGATTTTGAATGGAACTCACTAAGGGGAGAATCTGCTACCTGCTGCAAGTTCATTCAGTGCATAATCAGTCCCTAATAATAGAATGTAAACCGATATGATAAACCAACTCAGCAGGCTAACTAACATGTTAGCATCAGCTTTATTCAACAAATGCATTTGCATGTACAGGAATTTGACTCTGTGAAATGGTGCTGCCACAATAAACAGAATATAGAGATGATAGACAGAATATACAGACAAACCATTATATCGTATTTACCAGTCAAAAGTCTGGTCTGCTGATGCAGCACTCCGTCACTCTCAAATAGCCCTTACTAAACCCGGCGGTGTGTTGGGTCATTGTACTGTTGAAAAGGCCAGCATCCCAGAGAAGCCTCTTCACTGTTGACGTTGAGACTGGTGTTTTGCGGGTACTGTTTAATGAAGCTGCCAGTTGAGGACTTGTGAGGCGTCACTTGTCCTCTGGCTCAGTTGTGCACCGGGGCCTCCCACTCCTCTTTCTATTCTGGTTTGAGACAGTTTGCTCTGTTCTGTGAAGGAAGTAGTACATATCGTTGTATGAGATCTTCAGTTTATTGGAAATGTCTTGCATGGAATAGTCTTAATTTCTCAGAACAAGAATAGACTGATGAGTCGATTTCGAGCCTGTAATCGAACCCACAAATGCTGATTCTCCAGACACTAATCTAAAGAAGGCCAGTTTTATTGCTTCTTTTAAGCAGAACAACAGTTTTCAGCTCTGCTAACAAAATTACAAAAGGGTTTTCTAATGATCAATTAACCTTTTAAAATTATTAACTTGGATTAGCTAACACAATGTGCCATTGGAACACAGGAGTGATGATTGCTGATAATGGGCCTCTGTGCGCCTATGTAGATATTCCATTAAATATCAGCCATTTCCAGCTACAATAGTCATTTACAACATTAACAATGTCTACACTGTATTTCTGATCAAATTTATGTTATTTTAATGGATAACAAATGTGCTTTTCTTTCAAAAACAAGGACATTTCTAAGTGACCCCAAACTTCTGAACGGTAGTGTAAATATGAGAGGAGTAAAGCCGTATGTAAACATGATTAACGTGACTAGTGTTCCATTATTAAAGTGACCAGTGATTCCATGTCTATGTATATAGGGCAGCAGCCTCTAAGGTGCAGGGTTGAGTAACCGGGTAGTAGCTGGCTAGTGATGGCTATTTAACAGTCTGATGGCCTTTTTCAGTCTCTCGGTCCCAGCTTTGATAAACCTGTACTGACCTTGCCTTGTGGATGGTAACGGGGTGAACAGGCCGTGGCTCGGGTGGTTGATGTCCTTGAAAATATTTTTGGCCTTCCTGTAGCATCAGCTGCTGTAGGTGTCCTGGAGGGCAGGCAGTGTGCCCCCAGTGATGAGTTGGGCAGACCTCACCACACTCTGTAGAGCCCTGCGGTTGCGGGCAGTGCAGTTGCCGTTCCAAGCGGTGATACAGCCCTACAGGATGCTCTGAATTGAGCATCTGTAAAAGTTTGTAAGGGTCTTAGGTACCAAGCCAAATTTCTTCAGCCTCCTGAGGTTGAAGAGATGCTGTTGAGTCTTCTTCACCACACTGTCTGTGTGGGTGGACCATTTCAGATTGTCGGTGATGTGTACACAGAGGAATGTGAAGCTTTTCACCTTCTCCACTGCGGTCCCATCCATGTGGATAGGGGTGTGCTCTCTCTGCTGTTTCCTGAAGTACACAATCATCTCCTTCGTTTTGTTGACGTTGAGGGAGAAGTTATGCGCCTGGCACCTCTCCGCCAAGGCCCTCACAACCTTCCTGTAGGCTGTCTCATCATCGTTGGTAATCAGGCCTACAACTGTTGTGTCGTCTGCAAACTTGATGATTGAATTGGAGGCATGCGTGGCCACACAGTCATGGGTGACTAGGGAGTACAGGAGGGGGCTGAGCACGCACCTTTGTGGGGCCCCTGTGTTGAGGATCAGTGAAGTGGATGTGTTGTTTCCTACCTTCACCGCCAGGGGGCGGCCCTTCAGGAAGTCCAGGACCCAGTTGCACAGGGCGGGGTTTAGACCCAGGGCCCAAGCTTAATGATGAGCTTGGAGGGTGCTATGGTGCTGACGGCTGAGCTATAGTCAATGAACAGCATTCTTACATAGGTATTCCTCTTGTCCAGATGGGATAGGGCAGTGTTCAGTGCGATGGCGTTTGCATCGTCTGTGGATCTACTGGGGCGGTAAGCAAATTGAAGTCGGTGTAGGGTGTCAGGAAAGGTAGAGGAGATATGATCCTTAACTAGTCTCTCAAATCACTTTATGATGACAGAAGTGAGTGTCATGGGGCGATAGTCATTTAGTTCAGTTACCTTTGCTTTCTTGGGTATAGGAACAATGGTGGCCCTCTTGAAACATGTGGGGACAGCAGACTGGGATAGGGAGAGAGTGAATACGTCCGTAAACACTCCAGCCAGCTGGTCTGCACATGCTCTGAGGACATGGCTAGGGATGACGTCTGGGCCGGCAGCCTTGCGAGGATTAACACGTTTAAATGTCTTACTCACGTCAGCCACGGATAAGGAGAGCCCACAGTCCTTGGGAGCGGGCCTTGTCGGTGGCACTGTGTTATCCTCAAAGCGGGCGAAGAAGGTGTTTAGCTTGTCCGGGAGCAAGACGTCAGTATCCGCGACGTGGCTGGTTTTCCCTTTGTAAACCTTGATTGTCTGTAGACACTGACACATACGTCTCGTGTCTGAACCGTTAAATTGCGAATCCACTTTGTCTCTATACTGACGTTTTGCCTGTTTGATTGCCTTATGGAGGGAATAACTACACTGTTTGTATTCGACCATATTCCCAGTCACCTTGCCATGGATAAATGCGGTGGTTCGCACTTTCAGTTTTGTGCGAATGCTGCCATCTATCCACGGTTTCTGATTTGGGTAGGTTTTAATAGTCACAGTGGGAGCAACATCTGGTATACACTTCCTGATGAACTCAGTCACAGTGTCAGTGTATACATCAATGTTATTCTCAGAGACCAGCTGAAACATATCCCAGTGATCAGTGAAACATATCCGCATGATCAAAACAATCTTGAAGCATGGATTCCGATTGGTCAAACCAGCATTGAATAGACCTTAGCACGGGTATTTCCTGTTTGGGTTTCTGCCTATAGGAAAGGATGAGCAAAATGGAGTTTTGCCAAAGGGAGGGCGTCGGCAGCCTCCTAGGCATCCCGGAAGTTGGAGTAGCAGTGGTCGAGTGTTTTAGCAGCTTGAGTCCTACAGTAAATGTGTTGATAGAACTCGAGTCCTACAGTAAATGTGTTGATAGAACTCGAGTCCTACAGTAAATGTGTTGATAGAACTCGAGTCCTACAGTAAATGTGTTGATAGAACTCGAGTCCTACAGTAAATGTGTTGATAGAACTCGAGTCCTACAGTAAATGTGTTGATAGAACTCGAGTCCTACAGTAAATGTGTTGATAGAACTCGAGTCCTACAGTAAATGTGTTGATAGAACTCGAGTCCTACAGTAAATGTGTTGATAGAACTCGAGTCCTACAGTAAATGTGTTGATAGAACTCGAGTCCTACAGTAAATGTGTTGATAGAACTCGAGTCCTACAGTAAATGTGTTGATAGAACTCGAGTCCTACAGTAAATGTGTTGATAGAACTCCGGTAGCATTTTCCTCAAATTTGCTATATAAAATTATAGTATCAATTATTATTGATTTTGGAGAGCAAACTGGAAAACAGGTGTGAGAGGGAGAAAAGACATCCGTGTGGGGACGCAGTGCAGTAATTTCTGAGTCTTGACCTGTAGTAAGTATTGTATTTCTTCAGGCGAACAACAAGAACTCTGCTCTCAAATTAATTTACTGCGGAAATTCGAGCATCGCAAGCTCTCAGGTTAATTTTGGTTCACCACGCTGGCCTGCGCTGGTGGCACCCGTCCTCTGCTCGCTCAACCACAGTTCCTCTCTTGACTCAAGTGTTTGTGCAATGATGTTTCATCTTGCTCGCGCGTGCCATCTCGCGCCCGTTCAACTTTTGAATCGGAATTGATGCCATACACGAGATGGGTGGGGATGAAGCAAACCAAGACAGTACCCTAATAAGAAACTCATTAGGCCTATATTTTCTTGCCAGTAAACCACATCATGTAGGGTAATTGTGCAAAGTAGCCTACATAAAGTGAGCTAAATAATATATAGGCTATAGACAGTCCTCCCTATCCCTTTTGTTCCTATTCAAATCAAATCAAATTGTATTAATATATATAATATATATGCCATTTAGCAGACGCTTTTATCCAAAGCGACTTACAGTCATGTGTGCATACATTCTACGTATGGGTGGTCCCGGGGATCGAACCCACTACCCTGGCGTTACAAGCGCCATGCTCTACCAACTGAGCTACAGAAGGACCGTGGGCAGTAAAATGCTTACTGTTGAGCCCCAAAACAACAATGCAGTGAAAAAGTATGTTTATAAAAAATATGTTTATAAATTATGAACAATAAGAATAAATAAAAGTAACAAGTAATTAAAGAGCAGCAGTAAAATAACAATAGCGAGACTATATACAGGGGGGTACCGGTAAAGTCAATGTGTGGTGGCACCGGTTAGTGGAGGTAATTGAGGTAATATGTACATGTAGGTAGAGTTATTATAGTGACTATGCATAGATGATAACAACAGAGACTAGCAGCGGTGTAAAAGGGGCAATGTAAATAGTCTGGGTAGCCATTTGATTAGATGTTCAGGAGTCTTATGGCTTGGGGGTAGAAGCTGTTTAGAAGCCTCTTGGACATGGACTTGGCGCTCCGGTACTGCTTGCCGTGCGGTGGCAGAGAGAACAGTCTATAACGAGGGTGGCTGGAATCTTTGACAATATTCAGGGCATTCCTCTGACACCGCCTGGTATAGAGGCCCTGGATGGCAGGAAGCTTTGCCCCAGTGATGTACTGGGTTGTACACACTACCCTCTGTAGTGCCTTGTGATTGGAGGTCGAGCAGTTGCCGTACCAGGCAGTGATGGAAACAGTCAGGATGCTCTCGATGGTGCAGCTGTAGAAACTTTTGATGATCTGAGGACCAATGCCAAATCTTTTCAGTTTCCTGAGGGGGAATAAGTTTGTCATGCCATCTTCACGACTGTCTTGGTGTGCTTGGACCATGTTAGTTTGTTGGTGATGTGGACACCAAGGAACTTAAAGCTCTCAACCTGCTCCACTACAGCCCCGTCGATGAGAATGGGAGCATGCTCGGCCCTCTTTTTCCTGTCGTCTACAATCATCTCCTTTATCTTGATCACGTTGAGGGAGAGGTTGTTGTCCTGGCACCACATGGCTAGGTCTCTGACCTCCTCCCTATAGGCTGTCTCGTCGTTGTCGGTGATCAAGCCTACCACTGTTGTGTGGCAAATATCGGCAAACTTAATAATGGTGTTGGAGTCGTGCCTGGCTGTGCAGTCATGAGTGAACAGGGAGCACAAGAGGGGACTGAGCATGCACCCTTTGAGGGGCCCCTGTGTTGAGGATCAGCGTGGCAGATGTGTTGTTACCTACCCTTACCACCTATTGGCGGCCCGTCAGGAAGTCCAGGATCCAGTTGCAGAGGGAGGTGTTTAGTCACAAGGTCCTTAGCATATTGATGAGCTTTGAGGGCACTATGGTGTTGAACGCTGAGCTGTAGTCAATGAATAGCATTCTCACATAGGTGTTCCTTTTGTCCAGGTGGGAAAAGGCAGTGTGGAGTGCAATAGAGATTGCATCATCTGTAGATCTGTTTGGGCAGTATGCAAATTGGAGTGGGTCTAGGGTTTCTGGGATAATGGTGTTGATGTGAGCTATGACAAGCCTTTCAAATAATTTCATGGCTACAGATGTGAGTGCTACAGGTCGGTAGTCATTTAGGCAGGTTACCTTAGTGTTTTTGGGAACGGTGACTGTGGTGGTCTGCTTAAAACATGTTGGTATTACAGACTTGGTCAGGGGGAGGTTGAAAATGTCAGTGAAGAATCTTGCCACATGCTCGCAGTACACGTCCTGGTAATCCGTCTGGCCCTGCAGCCTTGTTGACCTGTTTAAAGGTCTTACTCAAATCGACTGCGGAGAGCGTGATCACGCAGCATTCCGGAACAACTGGTGTTCTCATACATGTTTCAGTGTTATTTGCCTCGAAGCAAGCATAGAAGTAGTTCAGCTCGTCTGGCAGGCTCGTGTCACTGGGCAGCTCTTGGCTGTGCTTCCCTTTGTCGTCTGTAACGGTTTGCAAGCCCTGCCACATCCGACGAGCGTAAGAGCCGGTGTAGTACGATTCGATCTTAGTCCTGTATTGATGCTTTGCCTGTTTGATGGTTCATCGGAGGGCATAGCGGGATTTCTTATAAGCTTCCGGGTTAGAGTCCCGCTCCTTGAAAGCAGCTGCTCTAGCCTTTAGCTCAGTATGGATGTTGCCCGTAATCCATGGCTTCTGGTCCGGGTATGTACGTATGATCACTGTGGGGACGACGTCATCGATGCAATTATTGATTGACTGATGTGGTGTACTCCTCAATGTCATCAGAGGGATCCCGGAACATATTCCAGTCCATACTAGCAAAATAGTCCTGTAGCTTAGCATATTCTGCTTCATCTGACCACTTTTTTATTGATCCAGTCACTGGTGCTTCCTGCTTTAATTTTTGACTTGTAAGCAGGAATCAGGAGGATAGAATTATGGTCAGGTTCGCCAAATGGAGAGCTTTGTCTGCGTCTCTGTGTGTGGAGGGAGAGTTTTTTTCCCCTCCGGTTGCACATTTGATATGCTCATCTAAATTTGGTAAAAACGATTGAAGTTTTCCTGCATTAAAGTCCCCGGCCACTAGGAGCGCCGCCTCTGGGTGAGCGTTTGCAGCTCATTGAGAACAGCTCATTGAGTGCGGTCTTAGTGCCAGCCTATAATTGTGGATAATACATGTTGTTTTATGATGTGTCAACTAGTAATCAAGTGACAGTTTTATTACATTTCTAATTAAGTCAGGGTTGGATTGAGTTTAAAAAAATATATATATATATGCATGCATTTTAGGATTCACAACAATGCACTATTATGACAGCAAACGAGGATTTCAATTGTTCCATCCGACTTGCTGTATGCCTTAGGAAACCCCGCCTATTTTCCCGGAAGTAACTGTCAAACTGACCGTGTAGCACTGATTGTACTACATCTGTTGATAAGCAGAGAAAAGTAGGTAGATAAGGGGAAATAACGGTACACTTTTAAACAAACTCACATAAAACAATAATGGAAAGTGTATCCTCGCCGTTACGGTGCTTCGGCGAATGTCACACCGCGGAGAAATACACGGATGACGGAGTGGAGACGGTGACTTCGGTAGAACAGGTAAATTAAGCCCGTTGACGGCCGGATTAGCCCAGTTAGCTGCCATGGCTAACAAACATTGTTGTCAAGCTACACTGGAGGCAAGAAGTGATGAGTTGCGTAATCATAAACAGGTGTTGTTGTTTTTTTACGTGCTTTTAAAATCACTTGCATTTTGTTGAGACATGCCAAGCTAAAATGTTTGTATTCTACTGACATTTTACTTTATGTTCGTCTTGTTCGTTTTTTAAAAACTATTTCCTATTGTTGGATTGTCGAGAATGAACATGCAAGTAACCATTTCGTTGTACGATGTATACAATGAGTATCTCGTACATACGGCTAATAAAGTTAGCTAGCATTAGCCGCAGCTGTAATGTAATTAGCTCCATGGCTGGCTAGCTAGCTGGCTAAGACTTTTAATAGAACACGATTAGTCGATACAAGGGTGTCGATTGGCAATGCAGACATTCTTCTTAAATGCTATGAATACTTTTTTTCATTATGTCAAAATATACATTCCTTATCAATTCTAAGGAGTGTTTATCAAAATACGCACATTTTTTGTTCGAGTCCAGCACTGACACGGGATTCAACTAATCAAGGGCTTGATGATGAGTTAAAACTGTGAACGGTTGTACAAAACAGTGACAGAGCGCCTTGCCACTGATTAAATTGAACTGTTCGTTAAAAAGTTGAGGGATTGGGCTGGAGAAATGTAATCAGTCACAAATGTATACACAGAACTGTGGATGGAAGGATTGACCATCCATTATATCAAAATAAATGATAGTTTTAACCATTTTGAGACTATAGTGTTTATTTTCTTTGTTAAACAACATTAAAGTAAAACAAGCTTATATTGTGGGTTCTGATGGTGTATCACAGTTGAACTCACTCATGAGGCATTTAGAAGTTATATTCTTCAAGAATCCATGAATATTATTAATTTATAAGTCAAAAAATGGATGTTGCAAAGACTGATAGCCCCTTAAGTCAGGTTCTGTCAGTGCTTGCTTAGAACAAAACTGTGCATCCTCAGGGGGAAGTGAGAGAAACTGCTCCAATTTTGCCATTCTGGATAAAGACAATGTTTTGTATGGTCAAGAAAGGACAGCCAATTCTAGTGTTTTGCTGCTGTCCATAATGTTTAAATAATAATAACAATTAACAGGTGTGCATGCAGTCAGTTTCATTCTCATGCCTGGTTAAAGCTCTCATTTTCAGTTTTGATTTGTCTCACTCAAACATCTTATTTTTGTCCAGAGAAAAGTCGAACGCAGTATTCAAGAAGTAATCAGTGTTTACAAGCAGATACACAGCTTACCGCAGTAAGTAAATGTTTGACTTTATTCTCTGCTTTTCAGCATGATCACAGTCTTTGTTTTGTATGTGAGAATCTGTCATTGCTTTGAATCCTACTTGGCTATGTCCTTTACCTGAAATGTGACCACATATTACAAGACCTGAGTTATAGTCCTTTTTTTTCTCTTGTGAACATTTTGAGAATACAACAAAATACTGGGAGTAAGATGAATTCATACAAGTCAAAGTTATCTACAGGGTTGTTAACTTGTTCAGAAGAGTGAAATGTTATCTACAGGGTTCTTAAAGTTTCACCCTTCTGAAGAAACTCTTGCCAGTAGATCCGACCTGCTTGCTTACAGCTGAACTAGGGTCGGACAGACTTCCTGTGTAGATTACGACACAGCGGAGATGGCGTGAGACATGGCTCGGAAAACATATCCCAACTGTTACACCAAGAAGATTGAACGACTGCTAAAAAAGACTAAAAACACTATCACATTCTTCTCGGTTGTTAACAGTTGGGATAATGGGACAATTCAGAGTACAAAGCATTTCCCTACGCTGTGTCTTAATCTACACAGGAAGTCTGATCTGCGAAACGACCCCAAGCTCTGGAGCGGGGCGTGGTTCGGTCTGGGGCGGGGCGTGGTTCGGTCTGGGGCGGGGGCGTGGTTCGGTCTGGGGCGGGGGCGTGGTTCGGTCTGGGGCGGGGGCGTGGTTCGGTCTGGGGCGGGGCGCTTTGGTCTGGACCGGGCGCTTTGACTGACTGACTTACCGACCAACCGCCGTGTCCCGAATGACGCCCTAGATCGCGACCGACGTGTCTGAATGACGCCCTAGATCGCGACTGACGTGTCTGAATGACGCCCTAGATCGCGACCGACATGTCTGAATGACGCCCTAGATCGCGACTGACGTGTCTGAATGACGCCCTAGATCGCGACCGACGTGTCTGAATGACGCCCTAGATCGCGACCGACGTGTCTGAATGACGCCCTAGATCGCGACCGACGTGTCTGAATGACGCCCTAGATCGCGACCGACGTGTCTGAATGACGCCCTAGATCGCGACCGACGTGTCTGAATGACGCCCTAGATCGCGACCGACGTGTCTGAATGACGCCCTAGATCGCGACCGACGTGTCCCGAATGACGCCTAGATCGCGACCGACGTGTCCCGAATGACGCCCTAGATCGCGACCGACGTGTCCCGAATGACGCCCTAGATCGCGACCGACGTGTCTGAATGACGCCCTAGATCGCGACCGACGTGTCTGAATGACGCCCTAGATCGCGACCGACGTGTCTGAATGACGCCCTAGATCGCGACCGACGTGTCCCGAATGACGCCCTAGATCGCGACCGACGTGTCTGAATGACGCCCTAGATCGCGACCGACGTGTCTGAATGACACCCTAGATCGCGACCGACGTGTCCCGAATGACGCCCTAGATCGCGACCGACGTGTCCCGAATGACGCCCTAGATCGCGACTGACGTGTCTGAATGACGCCCTAGATCGCGACCGGCGTGTCTGAATGACGCCCTAGATCGCGACCGGCGTGTCTGAATGACGCCCTAGATCGCGACCGACGTGTCTGAATGACGCCCTAGATCGCGACCGACGTGTCTGAATGACGCCCTAGATCGCGACCGACGTGTCTGAATGACGCCCTAGATCGCGACCGACGTGTCTGAATGACGCCCTAGATCGCGACCGACGTGTCTGAATGACGCCCTAGATCGCGACCGACGTGTCTGAATGACGCCCTAGATCGCGACCGACGTGTCTGAATGACGCCCTAGATCGCGACCGACGTGTCTGAATGACGCCCTAGATCGCGACCGACGTGTCTGAATGACGCCCTAGATCGCGACCGACGTGTCTGAATGACGCCCTAGATCGCGACCGACGTGTCTGAATGACGCCCTAGATCGCGACCGACGTGTCTGAATGACGCCCTAGATCGCGACCGACGTGTCTGAATGACGCCCTAGATCGCGACCGACGTGTCCCGAATGACGCCTAGATCGCGACCGACGTGTCTGAATGACGCCCTAGATCGCGACCGACGTGTCTGAATGACGCCCTAGATCGCGACCGACGTGTCTGAATGACGCCCTAGATCGCGACCGACGTGTCTGAATGACGCCCTAGATCGCGACCGACGTGTCTGAATGACGCCCTAGATCGCGACCGACGTGTCTGAATGACGCCCTAGATCGCGACCGACGTGTCTGAATGACGCCCTAGATCGCGACCGACGTGTCTGAATGACGCCTAGATCGCGACCGACGTGTCTGAATGACGCCCTAGATCGCGACCGACGTGTCTGAATGACGCCCTAGATCGCGACCGACGTGTCTGAATGACGCCCTAGATCGCGACCGACGTGTCTGAATGACGCCCTAGATCGCGACCGACGTGTCTGAATGACGCCCTAGATCGCGACCGACGTGTCTGAATGACGCCCTAGATCGCGACCGACGTGTCTGAATGACGCCCTAGATCGCGACCGACGTGTCCCGAATGACGCCCTAGATCGCGACCGACGTGTCTGAATGACGCCCTAGATCGCGACCGACGTGTCCTGAATGACGCCCTAGATCGCGACCGACGTGTCC
Source organism: Oncorhynchus keta (assembly GCF_023373465.1). Lineage (NCBI taxonomy): Eukaryota > Metazoa > Chordata > Actinopteri > Salmoniformes > Salmonidae > Oncorhynchus > Oncorhynchus keta. The sequence goes on along the minus strand of NC_068439.1, from coordinate 78,941,756 downwards.
CGAATGACGCCCTAGATCGCGACCGACGTGTCCCGAATGACGCCCTAGATCGCGACCGACGTGTCCCGAATGACGCCCTAGATCGCGACCGACGTGTCCCGAATGACGCCCTAGATCGCGACCGACGTGTCTGAATGACGCCCTAGATCGCGACCGACGTGTCTGAATGACGCCCTAGATCGCGACCGACGTGTCTGAATGACGCCCTAGATCGCGACCGACGTGTCTGAATGACGCCCTAGATCGCGACCGACGTGTCTGAATGACGCCCTAGATCGCGACCGACGTGTCTGAATGACGCCCTAGATCGCGACCGACGTGTCTGAATGACGCCCTAGATCGCGACCGACGTGTCTGAATGACGCCCCTAGATCGCGACCGACGTGTCTGAATGACGCCCTAGATCGCGACCGACGTGTCTGAATGACGCCCTAGATCGCGACCGACGTGTCTGAATGACGCCCTAGATCGCGACCGACGTGTCTGAATGACGCCCTAGATCGCGACCGACGTGTCTGAATGACGCCCTAGATCGCGACCGACGTGTCTGAATGACGCCTAGATCGCGACCGACGTGTCTGAATGACGCCCTAGATCGCGACCGACGTGTCTGAATGACGCCCTAGATCGCGACCGACGTGTCTGAATGACGTCTGAATGACGCCCTAGATCGCGACCGACGTGTCTGAATGACGCCCTAGATCGCGACCGACGTGTCTGAATGACACCCTAGATCGCGACCGACGTGTCTGAATGACGCCCTAGATCGCGACCGACGTGTCTGAATGACGCCCTAGATCGCGACCGGCGTGTCTGAATGACGCCCTAGATCGCGACCGACGTGTCTGAATGACGCCCTAGATCGCGACCGACGTGTCTGAATGACGCCCTAGATCGTGTGTCCAACTCATTCCACGACGGGTTGAGTACATGTGGGTTTTCATTGCTTCCTTGTACTTGTTTTTGTCCTTTTCTCTCCATTCAAAGCACCACCGCTGTTTTCGCCACCATGACCGAGTGAGTATGTCAACATATATTTAGTAGACGCTTTTATCCCAAAGCAACTTACAGTAGTGGGTTTTCCTATGGGTGGGACTCTTAACCTACGACACAGGAACACGTAATATATCAGTGTTAAAAGCTGGAGTCGTTTGGCACATTCAGTGTTTCTGCTGGAGTCGTTTGGCTCATTCAGTGTTTCTGCTGGAGTCGTTTGGCACATTCAGTGTTTCTGCTGGAGTCGTTTGGCTCATTCAGTGTTTCTGCTGGAGTCGTTTGGCTCATTCAGTGTTTCTGCTGGAGTCGTTTGGCTCATTCAGTGTTTCTGCTGGAGTCGTTTGGCACATTCAGTGTTTCTGCTGGAGTCGTTTGGCACATTCAGTGTTTCTGCTGGAGTCGTTTGGCACATTCAGTGTTTCTGCTGGAGTCGTTTGGCTCATTCAGTGTTTCTGCTGGAGTCGTTTGGCTCATTCAGTGTTTCTGCTGGAGTCGTTTGGCTCATTCAGTGTTTCTGCTGGAGTCGTTTGGCACATTCAGTGTTTCTGCTGGAGTCGTTTGGCACATTCAGTGTTTCTGCTGGAGTCGTTTGGCACATTCAGTGTTTCTGCTGGAGTCGTTTGGCACATTCAGTGTTTCTGCTGGAGTCGTTTGGCACATTCAGTGTTTCTGCTGGAGTCGTTTGGCACATTCAGTGTTTCTGCTGGAGTCGTTTGGCACATTCAGTGTTTCTGCTGGAGTCGTTCGGCACATTCAGTGTTTCTGCTGGAGTCGTTTGGCACATTCAGTGTTTCTGCTGGAGTCGTTTGGCACATTCAGTGTTTCTGCTGGAGTCGTTTGGCCAAACGACTCCATAGGGAGGGAAACCTGCATTCTGACAAACAGTCAATGCACAACAATTCTTTCGATAACAGGTTTAATGGCCTTTGTTAAAAAGGTTGGGTTCCCAGCTTTCCATTCCTACTTGTATTTATTTTTTATCAACTCCATAAATATGTGCGAACTTTACTATTTCAAGCCTGGAGTTTTTAGCAGCGGCATAGCGAAGCACGTTACCGCTCAGCGGTTCAATTAGCTTTGAACGTGTCGGGCTAAATGTAACACGGGTCGAATCTAATCTTAGTTGTCGAATTACAACAGGTGTAGACTTCACCGTAAAATGCATCCAATTACAACAGGTGTAGACTGTAAAATGCATCCAATTACAACAGGTGTAGACCGTAAAATGCATCCAATTACAACAGGTGTAGACCGTAAAATGCATCCAATTACAACAGGTGTAGACCGTAAAATGCATCCAATTACAACAGGTGTAGACCGTAAAATGCATCCAATTACAACAGGTGTAGACTGTAAAATGCATCCAATTACAACAGGTGTAGACCGTAAAATGCATCCAATTACAACAGGTGTAGACCGTAAAATGCATCCAATTACAACAGGTGTAGACCGTAAAATGCATCCAATTACAACAGGTGTAGACTGTAAAATGCATCCAATTACAACAGGTGTAGACTGTAAAATGCATCCAATTACAACAGGTGTAGACTGTAAAATGCATTCAATTACAACAGGTGTAGACCGTAAAATGCTATGTTATGAGTTATGAGCTTTTTCCCGACAATGCAGAGTTAAAAAGTATAAATGTTTGTATTAAAGACTGGCTAAATATATATATATATATATATATTTTAAAGGAGTAAAACGATAAAATAAGGCTATATACAAGGATTTCCGGTACCGAGTCGATATGCAGCTTTACGAGATAGTTGAGGTAATATGTAGGTAGGGGTAAAGTGACTAGGCAATGAGGACAGATAATAAACTGGTCAACGTAAATAGTCCGGCTAGCTATTTGATGATCTGGATCGATGTGCACGACAGTGTGTTCCAGTCCCCACCAATATCCAGCAACGTCGCACAGCCATTGAAGAGGAGTGGGACAACATTCCACAGGCCACAATCAACAGCCTGATCAACTCTGTGTGAAAGAGATGGTGGGCACACCGGATACTGACTGGTTGTCTGATCCACGCCTCTGTGACCTATCTGTATTGTCAGTTGTGTGAAATCCATAGATTAGGGTCTAAGTCATTCATTTCAATTGACTGATTTTCCTTATAGAAACTGCAACTCAAGTTAAAATATTTTCAAATTGTCGCATTTATATTTTTGTTCTCTATAATTTACTTACTACAATTCTGTTACCGGGTGTAAATCCACTTCATTTACAGTAGTTAAATCCAATATATATATATATATTTTTTTTTTAAATTTCAATGTGGTCATGTTATTAACTGACACCCCATTCATTCTGCAGATATATTTTAAATCATAATTCGGAGCAGATATTTAAGTTTTAGAAAAACCTGGTTGTATAAAAACCAGAGGGATGATTTTACTGTAATTCCGGTACCAAACTTTATCTGCACAGTTGTTCCTGTAAATGTGTTTTTGTAAATTGTTAAAAGTAGTACTTGTGCATGGAGTTGTATGGTTCAACGTTGAAGTCAATGTCCTTTACTGTGGTATTGCCCTGCTTTGAAACTACTGATGGTTTTTATTTTTATTTATTCTTTTTTTTTCAACCTTTATTTAACTAGGCAAGTCAGTTAAGAACAAATTCTTATTTTCAATGACGGCCAAGTGGGTTAACTGCCTGTTCAGGGTCAGAACGACAGATTTGTACCTTGTCAGCTCGGGGGTTTGAACTTGCAACCTTCGGGTTACAAGTCCAATGCTCTAACCACTAGGCTACGCTGCCGCCCTGTGGTTCAACTTTGAAGTCATTGTCCATTACTGTGGTATTGCCCTGCTATGAAACTACTGTGGAGTTTTGATATGTGTGTCTGTGTGAGATTACTGTCGTGTTGTGATTTTAGAATTGTACAGTGACCCTGTGATAATGATATGCCAACTGATCCGTGACTAATCCTCAGTACTGAATGGTACTGGCTCTTATCCTCTCTGCCCCCCTACTGGGAGAGGAGGAGGAGTGTCAGGGGTGTGATGTCATACACACACTCATTCTCACACACACACACACACACACACACCACAGTCTAAAGCAGGGGAATGGAAGTGAGTATCACCTTTGGCACCTGCAGATCAACAGTACTGAGCTGAGAGTTAGTAACTGGGAGAGAGATGATTTTTATTTTGAATTCGGCTGAGAAATCACTCTAAGACTTATTATAGTTTTAAAATGCAAACATTATTCATAATGTGTGTTTGATGTTGGAGGGAAAAGTAAAAATATATATTTTTTTATATATATATATCGTGTATATATATATCTTATACAGCACAGACAGAATATATATTTAAAAAATATATTTTTACCCCAACTTATTTAGCTTGCTCTGTGTGTATACTGTGTTATGTTTGTTTGTGTCCTACCTCGGTTTATGTATCCTAACTGTGTTAAGCTAGCATTAGCAACCATAATGTAGCCTGGTCCCAGATCTGTTTATACTTCTAGCCTGCTCCATGGCTCGTTGTCATGGCAACGAGCAATTATGCATTTTCACTATTGTATCGACAAGCATTACCACATGCACACGTATAGATTTACACTCTTGTGTTTCTCCTCAGGCCCACTGGGTTATTGATCTTCAGTGTGTTGTCTCCTCAGGCCCACTGGGTTATTGATCTTCAGTGTGTTGTCTCCTCAGGCCCACTGGGTTATTGATCTTCAGTGTGTTGTCTCCTCAGGCCCACTGGGTTATTGATCTTCAGTGTGTTGTCTCCTCAGGCCCACTGGGTTATTGATCTTCAGTCTGTTGTCTCCTCAGGCCCACTGGGTTATTGATCTTCAGTCTGTTGTCTCCTCAGGCCCACTGGGTTATTGATCTTCAGTGTGTTGTCTCCTCAGGCCCACTGGGTTATTGATCTTCAGTGTGTTGTCTCCTCAGGCCCACTGGGTTATTGATCTTCAGTGTGTTGTCTCCTCAGGCCCACTGGGTTATTGATCTTCAGTCTGTTGTCTCCTCAGGCCCACTGGGTTATTGATCTTCAGTCTGTTGTCTCCTCAGGCCCACTGGGTTATTGATCTTCAGTGTGTTGTCTCCTAAGGCCCACTGGGTTATTGATCTTCAGTGTGTTGTCTCCTCAGGCCCACTGGGTTATTGATCTTCAGTGTGTTGTCTCCTCAGGCCCACTGGGTTATTGATCTTCAGTGTGTTGTCTCCTCAGGCCCACTCTATTGAGGGACCAGCACTACCAGTACCTGAAGAAAGGATTACGTCATCTCTCCGATGCTTATGAGGTAGGCCGATGTACTGCGTGATTTAGTATTTCCCACAAAGCACAGAGTGACGATAGACGCTAACCCCCTCCATTAATCTCCACTGGCCTGTGCAGCTGTTGCCTAGTTTAGTCCCAGTACTCTAAAATGGCTGCCTGTATTCCCTATCCTTACTAGTGTCTGGATGCCAGCAGGCCCTGGCTGTGCTACTGGATTCTACACAGTCTGGAGCTGCTGGAGGAACCTGTGCCCACCGCTATCGCCTCAGAGTAAGTACAGCAACCGTGCGCTACATTAAAGGTAGGCTACCCTGGTCCTGGAGTCACTTCACGTTTTTATTTCAACCGACCTGGAAGACCAGAGATGTGTTGGAATACCCATACGAACATACTGTATACTACATACTTAATGTATTTACTATTAGTTTGCTTTATTATACTGTAAACGAACGGTATCCTTTTCAGTGTACTAGCGCTTCGCCTGTCTACCTCGAAGTTGATGCTGTTGCTATGCAACATCTTGCTAGCTTGTTGGCATAACAAATGACTAGCTACACATCTTACGACTTCATTAAACCATGTCTGTTGAGAATACTCAATGACTATACCACTTAGCTAAGCATGACGTGGATAATCATGTCAATAAACGTTAGATAGTTAGCAGTATATTACCTATACGCTAATGTAACAGTATAACTTTAGACCGTCCCCTCGCCCATACCCGGGCGTGAACCAGGGACCCTCTGCACACATCAACAGTCACCCACGAAGCGTCGTTACCCATCTTTACCCAACTACTACTTCAAGGTCTCAGAGCAAGTGACGTCACCGATTGAAACGCTATTTAGCGCGCAACACCGCTAACTACGCTAGCCGTTTCACCTCCGTTACACTAAGTTCCATGTATTAGTAGCCAACTAACGTTAGGTAGATAGCGAACATACCAGAACGTACAACCAACTGCTGTAATGATATGCGGTTCATAATGCTAGCGTAGCTAACAAACTGTCAGCCAACGTAACTTGTTTGAAAAGTCATTACTTTATTACATTGCTTAACATTTTCTTTACATTTTTCATAATTAGTTAAAGCAATGAATTTATAGCCGCTGTGTATTTTCCGCCATTTTTCTTCAGATGTGAAGCCACGCCCATTTCCTGAAGAATTGCATTATGGGCAACCCGAAAGCATGGAAATAGTGGAAACACGGCTTGTATACTTCGTATTTTGATCAATGTTGTACGACATCCGGGACCTTTTGGCATACAAACTATATCCAATAAGCATACTATATACTCATTTTATGTCACAAATAGTATGGTTAGTGCAGCTGGTATTTATTTTACCTTTATTTAACTAGGCAAGTCAGTTAAGAACGGGGGTTTGAACTTGCAACCTTCCGGTTACTAGTCCACCGCTCTAACCACTAGGCTACCCTGCCGAGTATTGGAACACAGTGCAGCTGAATTTAGACACTCGCTGAACTGATCAATTAGCTCAGTTGGTCAGGTGTGGTGCCTAGTGGGAACAAAATCCTGCAGTACCTGCGGCGCCTCAGGAACAAGGTCGCCCCACCCACTACGCTACACTACCCACGCTACCCTAACGAAATGCAAGTGTACAAATGATGACTGGTTAGAGCTGCTGACCTACTATAATACAGACCTACTGGTCATCACTGTCTACCTACTGCGGTTACTTGCAGCCTACTCTGTACCCTGATGCTGGCCAAACAGCCTCTCAACCTACAGCCCTTAGAATGCATTTTATTCTATTCTCGCCAAACCTCTGGCGCCCGCCTCTGTCTTTTCAGAGTCGGTACGGTGATGCCAGCCAAGACAACCCACTAGCCTCTGTCTCAGCATTGCAATGCCAACCCACCGGCTGGCACTGCCCTTAGAATGAATACTGTGGATGTGTTGGGAGGCAGGTAGCCTAGCGGTTAGAGTGGAAAATACCCGAAAGGTGAAAACTCTGTCCTTGAGCAAGGCACTTGACCCTAATGTGCTCCAGGGATGCTGTTCTACTGTGGCTGACCTTGTAAAACTACACATTTAACTGCACCTATCATACTACTATGACTGACCCTGTAAAACAACACCTATCATACTACTATGACTGACCCTGTAAAACACATATGTCAGAGTCAAGGCCCGCGGGCCACATCCGGCCCGCGAGAAGGTTTTTTACGGCCCCTGGGATGATCTTGATTTATTATTAGAACCGGCCCGCAGACCGCAGCAAGCCGGCAGCCCGCAGATCTTTTACACGCACCAATACTACATTTCCCACAATGCAACGGTGACGCACCGAGCAGTAGGCTGCTTCATTTCAATATTTATTGGCACAGCAGTTGTCAGCATCACAGTAAAATTAACTTTCAGATACCCATCAAAAATGGCAAAACGGAAGGTGGACACTGAGAACCGGGGTTTCAAACAAGGTGCGAGTCGGAGTATTTGTTCACGGAGGTAGCTGGAAAACCTGTGTGTCTTCTGTGTGGAGAAAGTGTGGCGGTACTGAAAGAGTATAATCTGAGACGACATTATGAAACGAAACACGCGGACAAAAACAAGAATATGGACATGGAACAAAGGCTACAAAAGGCAGAGGAATTAAAACGAGGCCTCAAATCTCGACAGGCTCTGTTCAAAAAAGCCAAATCACAAGGCCAGGCTGCTGTCAAGGCCAGTTTTATTTTGGCAGAAGAGATCGCTAAATCAGCCCGGCCATTTACGGAGGGGGATTTCATCAAAAACTGCATGATTAAAGTTTGTGACGAAGTTTGCCCAGAAAAAAAGGCAACTCTTTTTAAATGTGAGTCTGAGCAGAAACACCATTGCCGAGAGAGTAGACCAGTTGTCCATCAATCTAAAAGAGCAGCTTGTGAAAAAGGGAAAAGATTTCATTGCATATTCCTTGGCTGTGGATGAGAGCACCGACATTTCTGACATTGCCCAGTTGTCAATTTTCATCCGCGGAGTGGACTCCAGCCTAAGCGTGACAGAGGAGTTTTTGGCTTTACGTCCTATGCATGGCACAACTACGGGGCATGATTTGTATGAAGAGGTGTCAAGATGTGTAAATGAGATGGAGCTGCCTTGGGAAAAACTCGTGGGTTTGACAACCGACGGAGCACCTGCGATGTGTGGACACAGGAGCGGACTGGTGGCGAAGATACGGGAAAAGATGCAAGAGGAAAACGCGACAGGTGAGCTGACAGCTTATCATTGTATCATACACCAGGAAGCGTTGTGCGGTAAAGCCTTGAAAATGGAGCATGTAATGAGCATCATCACGCGCACAGTTAACTTTATCAGAGCCAAAGGTTTGAATCACCGCCAGTTCAAGGCATTTCTGACGGAGTTAGAAACGGAGCATGGTGATTTGCCTTATCACACAGAGGTGCGATGGCTAAGCCAGGGAAAGGTGCTTCAAAGATGTTTCGAGCTTCGTGAGGAGATTTGTCTGTTCTTGGACAGCAAAGGGAAAGACACAACACAACTCCGAGACGAAATGTTTCTGTGTGAAATGGCTTTTCTGTGTGACATTACGAGTCATCTGAATGCAATGAACTTGCAGCTGCAGGGTCGGGATCGTGTCATCTCTGATATGTACAGTACAGTGAAGGCATTTAAAACCAAACTGACTCTGTGGGAGACGCAGATGCGGAAAGAAAATTTGAGCCACTTTCCCAGCTGCCAGACCATGAAAGAGAAGCTCTCTACCAGTGCGTTCCCGAGCGCACAGTTGGCTGATAAAATAGGTATGCTTGCCGCTGACTTTCGACGCCGATTTGCTGACTTTGAAGCACAAAAAAGCAGGTTGGAACTGCTCGGTAACCCATTTGCTGTTGACGTGGAAAGCTCACCACCAAACCTCCAAATGGAGTTGATTGACCTCCAATGCAATGATGCACTGAGGGCAAAATATGCGGCAGTGGGTGCTGCGGAGTTCGCCCGTTTCCTCCCCGACACAATGCCCCAGCTGCGCATCCAGGCTGCTCAAACGTTGTCTATGTTTGGCAGCACATACCTGTGTGAACAACTGTTTTCTTTGATGAACTTGAACAAAACATCACACAGAAGTCGACTTACTGCTGAACACCTCCACTCAATTCTGAGGATTTCCTCAGCTCAGAGCCTTACCCCGAACATTGATGAACTTGTGGAAAAGATGGGACACCACCAAGTATCACCCTCAACCTCAAACAAGTGAACATTACTGTGCAATCACATATTTAGAGTTTTTACTCAGTTCAAGTTTAAAAGTTAAAGTTTAATATTTGTTTTCACTGCATGTTACTTCTCCTTAAACAAAGTGTTGTTTTTGATTAATAGATTTTTGCACTTTATTTTATTGTATTTCAATCCAATTATATTTTAAAAATATTTCAGTTGAGTGGATGATAGAAAATTGCTATTGTTTTTTTCTTTGAAGTAAATTTAGCCCACTTTTGCTAAAATAGAAAATATAGGCTACTGATGGTGCCTTGAATACCGGTTTCTTTCATTTAATGTTCATGTTATGGGGATTTTTATATAAAGGAAATTTGTCTTTTGTGTCTGTTGAAAATTAAAGATTACTGACAGAGCCATAAGAAAATATTGCTTTATTTATCTGATCATATTGGAATATATTTGTTAGGTTTTCAGTAGGTTCAATTAGGTTCACTAGACTATATGCGTCATTTAAACATTTTTCAATGAACATTCGAACAGTCCGGCCCTCGGCTTGTAGCTAAATTTTTTATTTGGCCCTCCGTCCATTTGACTTTGACACCCCTGCTGTAAAACAGCACCTATCATACTACTATGACTGACCCTGTAAAACAACACCTATCATACTACTGACTGACCCTGTAAAACAACACCTATCACACTACTATGACTGACCCTGTAAAACAACACCTATCATACTACTATGACTGACCCTGTAAAACAACACTTGGAAACCTATCTGGTGTATGTAAATAAATAAAAACATTGTATAAAATAATTATTCAATGACATCCTACTTCCGATATAGTGCAGCCTGCCCTGTACGTAGGGACTCGCCAACCCACTGGTCCCTGTCTCAGTACTGTAATACCGAGCCAACCCACTGGTCTCCGTCTCAGTACTGTAATACCGAGCCAACCCACTGGTCTCCATCTCAGTACTGTAATACTGAGCCAACCCACTGGTCCCTGTCTCAGTACTGTAATACCGAGCCAACCCACTGGTCTCAGTACTGTAATACCGAGCCAACCCACTGGTCTCAGTACTGTAATACCGAGCCAACCCACTGGTCTCAGTACTGTAATACCGAGCCAACCACTGGTCTCAGTACTGTAATACCGAGCCAACCACTGGTCTCAGTACTGTAATACCGAGCCAACCCACTGGTCTCAGTACTGTAATACCGAGCCAACCCACTGGTCCCTGTCTCAGTACTGTAATACTGAGCCAACCCACTGGTCTCCGTCTCAGTACTGTAATACCGAGCCAACCCACTGGTCTCAGTACTGTAATACCGAGCCAACCCACTGGTCTCAGTACTGTAATACCGAGCCAACCCACTGGTCTCAGTACTGTAATACCGAGCCAACCCACTGGTCTCAGTACTGTAATACCGAGCCAACCCACTGGTCTCAGTACTGTAATACCGAGCCAACCCACTGGTCTCAGTACTGTAATACCGAGCCAACCCACTGGTCTCAGTCCGTACCGGGCTGTCTCAGTCCGTACTCGGTTCAAGATTGGTGAAAGAGAGCACGTTTGAGAGATTAGTTTTGCTTTTTAAGTTTACAATATAAACAGTAGTTTAGGATTTTGTGTGTTAACCCTGACGATGTGATCTGCTTTGCAGTGTTTGTATTCTCCCATTGCCCTCTCTGCCCCTCCAGTGTGTGTGTAACTCCCATTGCCCTCTCTGCCCCTCCAGTGTGTGTGTGTAACTCCCATTGCCCTCTCTGCCCCTCCAGTGTGTGTGTGTAACTCCCATTGCCCTCTCTGCCCCTCCAGTGTGTGTGTGTGTATAACTCCCATTGCCCTCTCTGCCCCTCCAGTGTGTGTGTGTAACTCCCATTGCCCTCTCTGCCCCTCCAGTGTGTGTGTGTAACTCCCATTGCCCTCTCTGCCCCTCCAGTGTGTGTGTGTATAACTCCCATTGCCCTCTCTGCCCCTCCAGTGTGTGTGTGTAACTCCCATTGCCCTCTCTGCCCCTCCAGTGTGTGTGTGTAACTCCCATTGCCCTCTCTGCCCCTCCAGTGTGTGTGTAACTCCCATTGCCCTCTCTGCCCCTCCAGTGTGTGTGTAACTCCCATTGCCCTCTCTGCCCCTCCAGTGTGTGTAACTCCCATTGCCCTCTCTGCCCCTCCAGTGTGTGTGTGTATAACTCCCATTGCCCTCTCTGCCCCTCCAGTGTGTGTGTGTAACTCCCATTGCCCTCTCTGCCCCTCCAGTGTGTGTAACTCCCATTGCCCTCTCTGCCCCTCCAGTGTGTGTGTGTATAACTCCCATTGCCCTCTCTGCCCCTCCAGTGTGTGTGTGTAACTCCCATTGCCCTCTCTGCCCCTCCAGTGTGTGTGTAACTCCCATTGCCCTCTCTGCCCCTCCAGTGTGTGTGTGTGTGTAACTCCCATTGCCCTCTCTGCCCCTCCAGTGTGTGTGTGTGTGTGTGTAACTCCCATTGCCCTCTCTGCCCCTCCAGTGTGTGTGTGTAACTCCCATTGCCCTCTCTGCCCCTCCAGTGTGTGTGTATAACTCCCATTGCCCTCTCTGCCCCTCCAGTGTGTGTAACTCCCATTGCCCTCGCTGCCCCTCCAGTGTGTGTAACTCCCATTGCCCTCTCTGCCCCTCCAGTGTGTGTGTATAACTCCCATTGCCCTCTCTGCCCCTCCAGTGTGTGTGTATAACTCCCATTGCCCTCTCTGCCCCTCCAGTGTGTGTGTGTAACTCCCATTGCCCTCTCTGCCCCTCCAGTGTGTGTGTGTGTGTGTGTAACTCCCATTGCCCTCTCTGCCCCTCCAGTGTGTGTGTGTGTAACTCCCATTGCCCTCTCTGCCCCTCCAGTGTGTGTGTAACTCCCATTGCCCTCTCTGCCCCTCCAGTGTGTGTGTAACTCCCATTGCCCTCTCTGCCCCTCCAGTGTGTGTGTGTGTAACTCCCATTGCCCTCTCTGCCCCTCCAGTGTGTGTGTGTATAACTCCCATTGCCCTCTCTGCCCCTCCAGTGTGTGTGTAACTCCCATTGCCCTCTCTGCCCCTCCAGTGTGTGTGTAACTCCCATTGCCCTCTCTGCCCCTCCAGTGTGTGTGTGTGTGTAACTCCCATTGCCCTCTCTGCCCCTCCAGTGTGTGTGTGTAACTCCCATTGCCCTCTCTGCCCCTCCAGTGTGTGTGTGTAACTCCCATTGCCCTCTCTGCCCCTCCAGTGTGTGTGTGTGTAACTCCCATTGCCCTCTCTGCCCCTCCAGTGTGTGTGTATAACTCCCATTGCCCTCTCTGCCCCTCCAGTGTGTGTGTATAACTCCCATTGCCCTCTCTGCCCCTCCAGTGTGTGTGTAACTCCCATTGCCCTCTCTGCCCCTCCAGTGTGTGTGTGTGTAACTCCCATTGCCCTCTCTGCCCCTCCAGTGTGTGTGTATAACTCCCATTGCCCTCTCTGCCCCTCCAGTGTGTGTGTGTAACTCCCATTGCCCTCTCTGCCCCTCCAGTGTGTGTAAGTTCCTGGCGCGGTGTCAGAGTCCTACTGGGGGTTTTGCTGGAGGTCCATGTCAAGCTGCCCACCTGGCTCCCACCTACGCTGCTGTCAACGCACTCTGTATCATCGGCACCCAGGAGGCATACAACATTATCGACAGGTACTACAACATTATCGACAGGTACTACAACATTATCGACAGGTACTACAACATTATCGACAGGTACTACAACATTATCGACAGGTACTACAACATTATCGACAGGTACTACAACATTATCGACAGGTACTACAGCATTATCGACAGGTACTACAGCATTATCGACAGGTACTACAGCATTATCGACAGGTACTACAGCATTATCGACAGGTACTACAGCATTATCGACAGGTACTACAGCATTATCGACAGGTACTACAGCATTATCGACAGGTACTACAGCATTATCGACAGGTACTACAGCATTATCGACAGGTACTACAGCATTATCGACAGGTACTACAACATTATCGACAGGTACTACAACATTATCGACAGGTACTACAACATTATCGACAGGTACTACAACATTATCGACAGGTGCTACACCATTATCGACAGGTGCTACAACATTATCGACAGGTGCTACAACATTATCGACAGGTGCTACAACATTATCGACAGGTGCTACCGCATTATCGGCAGGTACTACAGCATTATCGACGGGTACAGGTGCTACCGCATTATCGGCAGGTACAGTTACTACAGCATTATCGACGGGTACAGTTACTACAACATTATCGACGGGTACTACCGCATTATCGGCGGGTACTACAGCATTATCGACAGGTACTACAGCATTATCGACAGGTACTACAGCATTATCGACAGGTACTACAGCATTATTGACGGGTACGGTTACTACAGCATTATCGACGGGTACGGTCACTACAACATTATCGACGGGTGCGGTCACTACAGCATTATCGACGGGTACGGTCACTACAACATTATCGACGGGTACGGTCACTACAGCATTATCGACGGGTACGGTCACTACAGCATTATCGACGGGTACGGTCACTACAACATTATAGACGGGTACGGTCACTACAACATTATAGACGGGTACAGTCACTACAACATTATAGACGGGTACAGTCACTACAACATTATCGACGGGTACAGTTACTACAACATTATAGACGGGTACTACAACATTATCGACGGGTACAGTTACTACAACATTATCGACGGGTACTACAACATTATCGACAGGTACAGTCACTCCAACATTATAGACGGGTACAGTCACTACAACATTATAGACGGGTACAGTCACTACAACATTATCGACGGGTACAGTTACTACAACATTATCGACAGGTACTACAACATTATCGACAGGTACTACAACATTATCGACAGGTACAGTCACCTCTGTTACTACAACATCAAAAGAAAGAAATGACATTAAACAACCAATTCTCGGGGTGCTTCCCGAGTGGCACAGTGGTCGAAGGCAGTGCTAGAGGCGTCACTACAGACCTTTTACTTCAAACTATTTGTCTCTTGTGTCTGCCAACCGAACGTTGTGACGACTGAGCGTGACACACGTGTTGCCACAGCAGCAATGTTTTATAGTAACCCCTCCCTCTTCTTCCCTCCTCCCTCCCTCTTCTTCCCCCCTCCCTCCCTCTTCTTCCCCCTCCCTCCCTCTTCTTCCCCCCTCCCTCCCTCTTCTTCCCCCTCCCTCCCTCTTCTTCCCCTCCCTCCCTCTTCTTCCCCCCTCCCTCCCTCTTCTTCCCCCCTCCCCCCTCTTCTTCCCCCTCCCCCCTCTTCTTCCCCCTCCCTCCCTCTTCTTCCCTCCTCCCTCCCTCTTCTTTCCTCTTCCCTACTTCCTCTTCCCTCTCAGGGAGAAGCTGCTCTCCTTCCTGTTCTCTGTGAAGCAGCCAGATGGCTCCTTTGTGATGCACATAGGAGGAGAGGTGGACGTCAGGTGAGACTAAGTTGAGCAGCCTTCCATCGCCATGGTTTCACTGTTAGTGGAGCAGACATCACTGATATGTGATAACAATGTTTCTCTCAGTCTCTTTCAAATCAAATTGTATTAGTCACATGCGCCGAATACAACAGGTGTAGGCCTCGCAGTGAAATGCTTACTTTCTCGTTCTGTCTCACGCTCTCTCTCTCTCTCGCTCTGTGTGTCTCGTGCTCTCAAAATGAAATGTTCTTTATTGGCATGATTTAACAATGTACATATTGCCAAAGCTTACTTTGGGGATTTGCAATATTAACAATTTAATCAACAATATTGTCAACCGTAACAACAATAAACGGACAAAATAACCATACACATTGAACAATAAGCACGAAGGACATTGGTCTGCATGTTGATTGGTCTGTCAGACACTGTCCCTCATCTTATGGCAGGCAGCATTGTAGTGCGCTTCCAACCCACATCTCTCTGTGTCCTCCCCCATCAGGACGGGTAGCCTATTCTCATCAGAGGGTTTCAAATTTGTGGAAATGAAACTCTCTTAATTGTTTTATATTTTTTTTACATTTTGTCAGGAAATGCAGCTCTGTTTCGGGTTCTGCTGATGGAAAAATGGCGCTGGAGGAGATGGCCTCCATTTTACGGTCTCCTAACCAATTGTGCTATTATGTGTTTTTTTTGTTGCGATATTTGTAATTTATTTTGTACATAATGTTTCTGCAACCGTATTTTACGACAGAAAAGAGCTTCTGGATATCAGGACAGCGATCACTCACCTCGGATTAGACACAGAGCTTCTAGATATCAAGACAGAGATCACTCACCTCGGATTAGACAAAGAGCTTCTGGATATCAGGACAGAGATCACTCACCTCGGATTAGACAAAGAGCTTCTATCAGGACAGTGATCACTCACCTGGGATTAGACAAAGAGCTTCTGGATATCAGGACAGTGATCACTCACCTGGGATTAGACAAAGAGCTTCTGGATATCAGGACAGTGATCACTCACCTGGGATTAGACAAAGAGCTTCTGCATATCAGGACAGAGATCACTCACCTCGGATTAGACAAAGAGCTTCTGGATATCAGGACAGCGATCACTCACCTGGGATTAGACAAAGAGCTTCTAGATATCAGGACAGAGATCACTCACCTGGGATTAGACAAAGATTTCTTCAACAACAACAAGCAGGACTCACACGATATTCTCCAAACACCCCACAGGACAGACATCGCAATTATTCGCAAAAGGAAGCGACGCAGAGGAAGAGGAGCCGGATGCCTCGTCCGGGCCCGCAGAAGACAACTAGGAAAGCTGCCGTTACCGTCAATATTACTGGCCAACGTGCAATCATTGTACCTCGTCTAGTTTATTGTCCAATCACGAATATCCTACCAACGGGACATAAAAAAGCTGTAATACCCTATGTTTAACGGAATCGTGGCTGAATGATAACATGGATATTCAGCTAGCGGGGGGGGACTGCATATTTGAAACAGCTGGTGCACGAAATCTAAGGAATTCTCTAGATTTTGCTCGTTGAGTATATTGTGATAAACTGCAGGCCACACTGCTTGCCTAGAGTTTTCAGCTATACTTTTCGTGGCTGTTTATTTACCACCACAGACAGATGCTGGCACTAAGACCGCACTCAGTCAGCTGTATAAATGTGCAACTAAAGGGGGAAAAAATTCTAGATAACCTGTACTCCACACACCACAACTCTATCCTCCAGATTCCTGCTAACAAGCAAACATTAAAGCAGGAAACACAAGTGACTCGATCAATAAAAAAGTGGTCAGATGAAGCAGATGCTAAACTACAGGACTCTTTTGCGATCACAGACTGGAATATGTTCCGGTATTCTTCTGATGGCATTGAGGAGTACACCACATCAGTCACTGGCTTTATCAATAAGTGCATTGAGGACGTCGTCCCCACAGTGACTGTACGTACATACCCCAACCAGAAGCCATGGATAACAGGCAACATTCGCACTGAGCTAAAGGCTAGAGCTGCCGCTTTCAAGGTGTGGGACTCTAACCAGGAAGCTTACAAGAAATCCTGCAATGACCTGCGACGAACCATAAAACATGCAAAGCATCAATACAGGACTAGGATTGAATCATACTACAACTGCTCAGACACTCGTCGGATGTGGCAGGGCTTGCAAACTATTATAGACCACAAAGGGAAGCACAGCCGCGAGCTGCCCAGTGACACAAGCCTTCCAGACGAGCTGAATCACTTCTATGCTCGCTTCGAGGCATGCATGAGAGCATCAGCTGTTCCAGACGATTGTGTGATCACGCTCTCCGTAGCCGACGGGTCAACATTCACTCTGTGGGGCCAGATGGATTACCAGGACGTGTACTCTGCTCCGGGCATGTGCTGACCAACTGGCAGGTGTCTTCACTGACATTTTCAATGTCCCTGATTGAGTCTGTAATACCAACATGCTTCATGCAGACCACCATAGTCCTTGTGCCCAAGAACACAAAGGCAACCTGCCTAAATGACTACAGACCCGTAGCACTCACGTCTGTAGCCATGAAATGCTTTGAAAGGCTGGTAATGGCTCACATCAACACCATTTTCCCAGAAACCCTAGACCCACTCCAATTTGCATACCGCCCAAACAGATCCACAGATGATGCAATCTCTATTGCACACTGCCCTTTCCCACCTGGACAAAAGGAGCACCTATGTGAGAATGCAATATCATTGACAACAGCTCAGCGTTCAACACCATAGTGCCCTCAAAGCTCATCACTAAGCTAAGGACCCTGGGACTAAACTCTCCGTCTGCAAATGGATTCTGGACTTCCTGACGGGCCTCCCCCAGGTGGTGAGGGTAGGTAGCAACACATCTGCCACACTCATCCACTGGAGCTCCCCAGGGGTGCGTGCTCAGTCCCCTCCTAACTCCCTGTTCACCCAGGACTGCATGGCCAGGCACAACTCCAACACCATCATTAAGTTTGCAGACGACACAACAGTGGTAGGCCTGATCACTGACAACGACGAGACAGCCTATAGGGAGGAGGTCAGAGACCTGGCCGGGTGGTGCCAGAATAACAACCTATCCCTCAACGTAACCAAGACTAAGGAGATGATTGTGGACTACAGGAAAAGGAGGACCGAGCACGTCCCCATTCTCATCGACGGGGCTGTAGTGGAGCAGGTTGAGAGCTTCAAATTGCTTGGTGTCCACATCAACAACAAACTAGAATGGTCCAAACATGGTCTCTCTCGTTATCTCTTTCTTGGTCTCTGTGTTGTAGCAGTACGTACTGTGTATTAAGCCCCACCCCTCTCTCTCTGTGTTGTAGCAGTACGTACTGTGTATTAAGCCCCACCCCTCTCTCTGTGTTGTAGCAGTACGTACTGTGTATTAAGCCCCACCCCTCTCTCTCTGTGTTGTAGCAGTACGTACTGTGTATTAAGCCCCACCCCTCTCTCTCTGTGTTGTAGCAGTACGTACTGTGTATTAAGCCCCACCCCTCTCTCTCTGTGTTGTAGCAGTACGCACTGTGTATTAAGCCCCACCCCTCTCGGTGTTGTAGCAGTACACACTGTGTATTAAGCCCCACCCCTCTCTCTCTCTGTGTTGTAGCAGTACGCACTGTGTATTAAGCCCCACCCCTCTCTCTCTCTCTGTTGTAGGAGTACGTATTGTGTATTAAGCCCCACCCCTCTCTCTCTGTGTTGTAGCAGTACGTATTGTGTATTAAGCCCCACCCCTCTCTCTGTGTTGTAGCAGTACGTACTGTGTATTAAGCCCCACCCCTCTCTCTGTGTTGTAGCAGTACGTACTGTGTATTAAGCCCCACCCCTCTCTCTGTGTTGTAGCAGTACGTACTGTGTATTAAGCCCCACCCCTCTCTCTGTGTTGTAGCAGTACGCACTGTGTATTAAGCCCCACCCCTCTCTCTCTCTGTGTTGTAGCAGTACGTACTGTGTATTAAGCCCCACCCCTCTCTCTGTGTTGTAGCAGTACGTACTGTGTATTAAGCCCCACCCCTCTCTCTGTGTTGTAGCAGTACGCACTGTGTATTAAGCCCCACCCCTCTCTCTCTGTTGTAGGAGTACGTACTGTGTATTAAGCCCCACCCCTCTCTCTCTCTCTGTTGTAGCAGTACGTACTGTGTATTAAGCCCCACCCCTCTCTCTCTCTGTTGTAGCAGTACGTACTGTGTATTGAGCCCTACCTCTCTCTCTCTCTCTGTGTTGTAGGAGTACGTACTGTGTATTAAGCCCCACCTCTCTCTCTCTCTCTCTCTCTCTCTCTCTCTCTCTCTCTCTCTCTCTCTCTCTCTCTCTCTCTTTCTTTCTCTCTTTCTCTCTTTCTCTCTTTCTCTCTTTCTCTCTTTCTCTCTTTCTCTCTCTCTCTCTCTCTCTGTGTTGTAGGAGTACGTACTGCGCTGCGTCGGTGGCGTCTCTCACCAACATCATGACACCCACTCTGTTCCAGGACACTCCCACGTGGATTGTCAGGTACTGTAGTATAGCGCTCAGCCAGACCACTTATTTCATGTCTGTCTGTCGAACTGGTGTTCCTTTTTGATAATTAACATTTCCGTTACATCAGAAGAATAGGACAGTCATACTGTGAGTTAAATGGACTGTAATAATTACAATGGTTTGGTCCCCTGTACTTTGGGAAAATAACTTCGTAGTGATCATGTGTTTACACCGTTCTGTAGAAAGACAGTGAATGCCTACCATGTTCTCTTCCTCATGCCTACCATGTTCTCTTCCTCATGCCTACCATGTTCTCTTCCTCATGCCTACCATGTTCTCTTCCTCATGCCTACCATGTTCTCTTCCTCGTGCCTACTCACTCTCTGCTACCGTGATGTCTCCTTCCTGTCTTCCTCATGCCTACCCACTCTCTGCTACCATGTTCTCTTCCTCGTACCTACCCACGCTCTGCTATCATGTTCTCTTCCTCATGCCTACCCACTCTCTGCTACCATGTTCTCTTCCTCATGCCTACCCACGCTCTGCTACCATGTTCTCTTCCTCATGGCTACCATGTTCTCTTCCTCGTGCCTACCATGTTCTCGTCCTCGTGCCTACCCACTCTCTGCTACCGTGATGTCTCCTTCCTGTCTTCCTCATGCCTACTCACTCACTGCTACCATGTCTCCTTCCTGTCTTCCTCATGCCTACCCACTCTCTGCTACCATGTTCTCTTCCTCATGCCTACTCACTGTCTGCTACCATGATGTCTTCCTCATGCCTACTCACTGTCTGCTACCATGATGTCTTCCTCATGGCTACTCACTGTCTGCTACCATGATGTCTTCCTCATGGCTACTCACTGTCTGTTACCATGATGTCTTCCTCATGCCTACTCGCTGTCGGCTACCATGTCTTCCTCATGCCTACTCACTGTCTGCTACCATGATGTCTTCCTCATGGCTACTCGCTGTCTGCTACCATGATGTCTTCCTCATGCCTACTCACTGTCTGCTACCATGATGTCTTCCTCATGGCTACTCACTGTCTGCTACCATGATGTCTTCCTCATGGCTACTCACTGTCTGCTACCATGATGTCTTCCTCATGCCTACTCGCTGTCTGCTACCATGTCTTCCTCATGCCTACTCACTGTCGGCTACCATGTTGTCTCCTTCCTGTTCTCCTCCAGCTGTCAGAACTGGGAGGGGGGTCTCGGGGGCGTCCCTGGGCTAGAGGCCCATGGAGGGTACACCTTCTGTGGGACGGCTGCCATGGTCATCCTGGGGAAGGAGCACATGCTGGACCTCAAGTCTCTGCTGGTGAGTCACCAACATCACAGGTTCCACGTCTTGTTTCCTTTGGTTCTGATTTGTGTAATGGACGATAACACTTTACATCATTTTGAACAGGGAGGCTTTGAGCCAAGCATTGCTTTCAGTTCTATCCAGACCTAAAGTCTCTACCTCTCCTCTTTTCTGAACTGAGTCAACCATTCAGCTACAGCCATGCTTTCAGTTCTATCCAGACCTAAAGTCTCTACCTCTCCTCTTTTCTGAACTGAGTCAACCATTTAGCTACAGCCATGCTTTCAGTTCTATCCAGACCTAAAGTCTCTACCTCTCCTCTTTTCTGAACTGAGTCAACCATTTAGCTACAGCCATGCTTTCAGTTCTATCCAGAACTCCACTCACACATCCAATGTCTCTCTGCAGAGGTATCCCATGTCACTACTTCCCCTGATAACCCATTTTCTTGATCAGCATTTGACTGAAGTGATGAGGCTGCGCAGAGGCCTGTCGGTCAGAAGTTGTACACTATATAGGGAAGAGGGTGCCATTTTGGACTCCGCACAGGTCTGTAAAGAGACCCCATGGGCTGACGTGTAGATCACTCTCCCAAAACTACCAGAACAGTAGGAACCAGTCCTCACCCCTCTGGCCACCAGTCCTCACCCCTCTGGCCACCAGTCCTCACCCCTCTGGCCACCGGTCCTCACCCCTCTGGCCACCGGTCCTCACCCCTCTGGCCACCAGTCCTCACCCCTCTGGCCACCAGTCCTCACCCCTCTGGCCACCCGTCCTCACCCCTCTGGCCACCAGTCCTCACCCCTCTGGCCACCGGTCCTCACCCCTCTGGCCACCAGTCCTCACCCCTCTGGCCGCCGGTCCTCACCCCTCTGGCCGCCGGTCCTCACCCCTCTGGCCACCAGTCCTCACCCCTCTGGCCACCGGTCCTCACCCCTCTGGCCACCAGTCCTCACCCCTCTGGCCACCAGTCCTCACCCCTCTGGCCACCAGTCCTCACCCCTCTGGCCACCAGCCCCCCACCAACGCTCTGGCCACCAGTCCTCACCCCTCTGGCCACCAGTCCTCACCCCTCTGGCCACCAGTCCTCACCCCTCTGGCCACCAGTCCTCACCCCTCTGGCCACCAGTCCTCACCCCTCTGGCCACCAGTCCTCACCCCTCTGGCCACCGGTCCCCCAACGCTCTGGCCACCAGTCCTCACCCCTCTGGCCACCGGTCCTCACCCCCTCTGGCCACCAGTCCTCACCCCTCTGGCCACCAGTCCTCACCCCTCTGGCCACCAGTCCTCACCCCTCTGGCCACCAGTCCTCACCCCTCTGGCCACCAGTCCCCACCCCTCTGGCCACCAGTCCTCACCCCTCTGGCCACCAGTCCTCACCCCTCTGGCCACCAGTCCCCACCCCTCTGGCCACCAGTCCGCACCCCTCTGGCCACCAGTCCGCACCCCTCTGGCCACCAGTCCGCACCCCTCTGGCCACCAGTCCGCACCGCTCAGCACAGCTCTCAGAACAGGTCCTATTCACTAGACATTAAACAGAAGAGAACTGACAAACAGGGAGGGAATTTGTTCTATAAGAATGTTTTTGTTTTCATATTTTTTTTAAACTAAAGCTGTAATTGCAGTTGGAGAGTGAAACCTGTCACGTTTCCTTCCTCAGCTTCAGAAACAGAGACACGACTGAGGACTCCAGCTGGTACTTAAACCAATTCCATAATGATTCAGTCCAGTCCTCGTGCTTTGGAAAGATTCCCAATTAGCCGTTGCTATAGCAACCACGTCCACATTTTTCAGTTTGCAAATATCAATTCATGTTAGACCCTCTCTGATAGGAACCTCATGGGGTTTCATCATCTGGCTAGTTCTAAGGATGGATGAAACTCCATCCGCTCTCACTGTGTACGCTGCACGGCATTTACACTATGGCTGGTTTGGATAGAAAATGGCTGCCTTCCTGGGACTGTAGGGAAAATGGCGTCAGTTTCTCTCATTGTGATGAGGCTCTTTAGTGATAATAACACCACCCTTACTCTGTCTTCTCTTACTGCCTCTCTCCTGCTGTACTCTCTCTCCTCCTTCTCCTCTCTCTGTCCTCTCTCCTCCTTCTCCTCTCTCTGTCCTCTCTCTCCTTCTCCTCCTCTCTCTGTCCTCTCTCTCCTTCTCCTCCTCTCTCTGTCCTCTCTCTCCTTCTCCTCTCTCTGTCCTCTCTCTCCTTCTCCTCCTCTCTCTGTCCTCTCTCCTCCTTCTCCTCTCTCTGTCCTCTCTCTCCTCCTTCTCCTCTCTCTGTCCTCTCTCCTCCTTCTCCTCTCTCTGTCCTCTCTCCTCCTTCTCCTCTCTCTGTCCTCTCTCTCCTTCTCCTCCTCTCTCTGTCCTCTCTCTCCTTCTCCTCCTCTCTCTCCTTCTCCTCCTCTCTCTCCTTCTCCTCCTCTCTCTCCTTCTCCTCCTCTCTCTCCTTCTCCTCCTCTCTCTCCTTCTCCTCCTCTCTCTCCTTCTCCTCCTCTCTCTCCTTCTCCTCCTCTCTCTCCTTCTCCTCCTCTCTCTCCTTCTCCTCCTCTCTCTCCTTCTCCTCCTCTCTCTCCTTCTCCTCTCTCTCTCCTCCTCTCTCTCTCCTCCTCTCTCTCTCCTCTCTCTCTCTCCTCCTCTCTCTCTCCTCCTCTCTCTCTCCTCCTCTCTCTCTCCTCCTCTCTCTCTCCTTCCTCTCTCTCCTTCCTCTCTCTCCTTCCTCTCTCTCCTTCTCCTTCCTCTCTCTCCTTCCTCTCTCTCCTTCTCCTTCCTCTCTCCTTCTCCTTCCTCTCTCTCCTTCTCCTTCCTCTCCTTCTCCTTCCTCTCCTTCTCTCTCTCTCTCCTCCTCTCTCTCTCTCCTCCTCTCTCTCTCCTCCTCTCTCTCTCCTTCTCCTTCTCATCCTCCTCCTCTCTCTCTCCTTCTCCTTCTTATCCTCCTCTCTCTCTCTCCTCCTCTCTCTCTCCTCCTCTCTCTCTCCCCTTCTCCTTCTTATCCTCCTCTCTCTCTCTCCTCCTCTCTCTCTCCTCCTCTCTCTCCTCCTCTCTCTCTCCTCCTCTCTCTCTCCTCTCTCTCTCTCTCCTCCTCTCTCTCTCCTCTCTCTCCTTCTTCTCATCCTCTCTCCTTTTCCTCCTCTCTCTCTCCTTTTCCTCCTCTCTCTCTCCTTTTCCTCCTCTCTCTCTCCTTTTCCTCCTCTCTCTCTCCTTCTCCTCCTCTCTCTCTCCTTTTCCTCCTCTCTCTCCTTTTCCTCCTCTCTCTCCTTCTCCTCCTCTCTCCTCTCTCTCCTTCTCTCTCCTCTCTCTCCTTCCCCTCCTCTCCTTTTCCTCCTCTCTTTCCTTCCCCTCATCTCCTTCTCCTCCTCTCTCTCCTTCACCTCATCTCCTTCTCCACCTCTATCTCCTTCTCCACCTCTATCTCCTTCTCCACCTCTCTCTCCTTCTCCTCCTCTCTCTCCTTCTCCTCTCTCTCCTTCTCCTCCTCTCTCTCCTTCTCCTCCTCTCTCTCCTTCTCCTCCTCTCTCTCCTTCTCCTCCTCTCTCTCCTTCTCCTCCTCTCTCTCCTTCTCCTCCTCTCTCTCCTTCTCCTCCTCTCTCTCCTTCTCCTCTCTCCTTCTCCTTCCTCTCTCTCCTTCTCCTCTCTCCTTCTCCTTCCTCTCTCTCCTTCTCCTTCCTCTCCTTCTCCTCCTTCCTCTCTCTCTCCTCCTCTCTCTCTCCTTCTCCTTCTTATCCTCCTCCTCTCTCTCTCCTCCTCTCTCCTCTCTCTCCTTTTTCTCCTCTCTCTCCTTCTCTCTCCTCTCTCTCCTTCTCTCTCCTTCTCTCTCCTCTCTCTCCTTCACCTCATCTCCTTCACCTCATCTCCTTCACCTCATCTCCTTCACCTCTCTCTCCTTCACCTCTCTCTCCTTCTCCACCTCTCTCTCCTTCTCCACCTCTCTCTCCTTCTCCTCCTCTCTCTCCTTCTCCTCCTCTCTCTCCTTCTCCTCCTCTCTCTCCTTCTCCTCTCCGCTCTCTCCTCTCTCTCTCCTCTCTCTCTCCTTCTCCTCTCTCTCTCCTTCTCCTCTCCGCTCTCTCCTCTCTCTCCGCTCTCTCCTCTCTCTCCGCTCTCTCCTCTCTCTCCACTCTCTCCTCTCTCTCCGCTCTCTCCTCTCTCTCCACTCTCTCCTCCTCTCCTCTCCTCCTCTCCTTCTCCTCCTCTCTCTTTCTCCTTCGCCTCCTCTCTCTCTCTCCTCTCCTCCCTTCTCCTCCTCTCCGTAGCGGTGGGTGGCCAGCAGACAGATGAGGTACGAGGGAGGGTTCCAGGGTCGTTGTAACAAACTGGTGGACGGCTGCTACTCCTTCTGGCAGGCTGGGCTGCTGCCACTGCTACACAGAGCCCTCTTCAAAGGAGGTAGGTGTAGTAACCACATTTTAGGGTTTAGCTAGCTACAGTATGAACTCACTGGTTTAAGTTGCTCTGGATAAGAGTTAATGACTAAATGACTAAAACGTAGTTATGTCTGTGTGATATGACCTAAAAATCATATCTACTTGTTTTTATAACTTATAGGCAATTCACCATATATAGAGATATAGATGTAGAGAGAGATAGATGTATAGAGAGATAGATGTATAGAGAGATTAATTTCTAATGAATACATTTTGTTGTACAATTTAAAGGTAATACACTGCATTTTAAAACGGTAAACACTACTCTAATGAGATCAGGACTTGTGACGTCTTCCATAAACACCCCACTAATAATTAAATTATTTTATCAAAATAGTTTGTTTTTGCAATAAATCACTGATCTGGGTTTCAAGTCTGTTTATGAAAATGCACTTTTTAATTTTATTTGTACAAATTTATCTAGAACCATTCATAGTGCCTCTTCGTTCACTAATAATAACTGACTTCTTGTAGCAGGCATTAGGCTGTAGAAAACTAACACCGGTCTCATCAACAACCTCTCAAGCCCACGTGCTAGTGAGTAGCCAGCTCATCTTTGAATATTTGAACTTGAATCTATTTGCTAGCTAACAAGGTTTGCCCTGGTGATTTATGAACACACACTGCAGTCCGTCTCCAACTGTTTTCAACAACATGTTAGCCTGTCCACTTTGTTGAGATGTTGGCCTACCTTATGTCTCAGAATGAGAACGATTTGCCAATTCCTTAGTTAAGTGTGTTTTATGCTTATTGCACATATATAAAACACAGACTACACACCTCGTATAACAGTCTAAAAGGCTGCTAGCGGTACGTGGTACCCCAAAGCCGCCTGCGACAAACTGAGCATTCATTTTCCATAATCAATGTACAGTGATACTCTGTGCACAGAGCAGACACTACTAAAACCAATGTGAGGAGTTGAGACACATAAAGGGTATCATTAGAAAAGGTTACTTCTCCTCCCTTACAGTAAAATCATGTTTCAATGTGTTTCGGTGTCCAGATTCTGTTGGACCAAATCTCAAATCCCAATAACGAGTTGAAACCGCTTGTTAGAGAGGAAGATGAGATCTCTCAACTTTGTTGGCGTGAGAGGCAGGGGGCTTGGCGTGAGAGGCAGGGGGCTTGGCGTGAGAGGCAGGGGGCTTGGCGTGAGAGGCAGGGGGCTTGGCGTGAGAGGCAGGGGGCGTGAGAGGCAGGGGGCTTGGCGTGAGAGGCAGGGGGCTTGGCGTGAGAGGCAGGGGGCTTGGCGTGAGAGGCAGGGGGCTTGGCGTGTGTAAACCATGGGTTTAAATAAAGCCAATGCGTTTCTATGGGTTTATTATGGACCTGAGCTTGTCGCCTGTCTTCCCATCTTTAGGACAACGACTCCCGTTGTTAGGGTGGAGACGTGCATCTCATCATTCTATATTATCTCTGGTGTGAATGGGAAGGTGCACAGAGGAGCGAAAGAGACGAGACCAAAAATACAACCGGAGAACAAGCGGACGTAAACACTCTCATAAAAATAACAAAAATAACAATACCTTGATTCTCGCTGTACCAGGCATTTTGGAATATCCTGCAAAAAAATGTAAATTTTGAATTAATTGAATGAGTTTGATACATCGCCCAGCCCTGCGTGTCACAAAAACCGGTACAGAGACTTTAGAAGGATTTTAAACCTCTAGACTTTTTATTGTTACATTTAGATTTGTTACAGCCTGAATTTAAAATGTATTAAATGTATTTTTGTTGGTCTCTAGCCTACACACAATACCCCATAATATCTGTTTTGTAGGCAGATTATTCAGTACAAGAGCAAGGGAACGTTGATACGGTCTTCATTGGGTAGCATGTACGTAGCATGTACGTAGCATGTACGTAGCATGTACGTAGCATGTACGTGGCCTCGTTATTGTATTGTTTTATTTCTGAAACATACGATATACATGCAGGGAAGCCGCTCAACGACACCACACCAGTCATCCAACAGCCTCGTTATTGTTGCTCTTTAATTATTATTTTTTTTAAACCTAATTTAGTAATGATTTTCTTAACTCTTTCTTGAACTGCATTGTTGGTTTTAAGGGCTTGTAAGTAAGCATTTCACGGTAATGTGAACCTGTTGTATTCAGTCGCATGTGACCACATACGATTAGATTATTATTTTTTGCATAAGTCTCCATTCAGTGCATAGTAATGCCTGACTTGGCTCACTGGTACTATATAGTATCACACTAAGATTGGTTTGACGGCATCTCGATGCATCTTCCTTTACACAACAAATGAAGAGAACTCCTGCTCGACTCATAAACAGGAGACCTGGGATTAAAACCAGTAACAACATGACAATGGTAATAACCTGTGTTCTTATGCCAGCACCTTCAATAAGAACCAATGGTAATAACCTCTGTTCTTATGCCAGCACCTTCAATAAGAACCAATGGTAATAACCTCTGTTCTTATACCAGCACCGTCAATAAGAACCAATGGTAATAACCTGTGTGTTCTTATACCAGCACCTTCAATAAGAACCAATGGTAATAACCTCTGTTCTTATACCAGCACCGTCAATAAGAACCAATGGTAATAACCTCTGTTCTTATGCCAGCACCTTCAATAAGAACCAATGGTAATAACCTCTTCTTATGCCAGCACCTTCAATAAGAACCAATGGTAATAACCTGTCTGTTCTTATGCCAGCACCTTCAATAAGAACCAATGGTAATAACCTCTGTTCTTATGCCAGCACCTTCAATAAGAACCAATGGTAATAACCTCTGTTCTTATGCCAGCACCTTCAATATGAACCAATGGTAATAACCTGTTCTTATACCAGCACCTTCAATAAGAACCAATGGTAATAACCTGTGTGTTCTTATACCAGCACCTTCAATATGAACCAATGATAATAACCTCTTCTTATGCCAGCACCTTCAATATGAACCAATGGTAATAACCTCTTCTTATGCCAGCACCTTCAATAAGAACCAATGGTAATAACCTGTGTTCTTATGCCAGCACCTTCAATAAGAACCAATGGTAATAACCTCTTCTTATGCCAGCACCTTCAATATGAACCAATGGTAATAACCTCTTCTTATGCCAGCACCTTCAATAAGAACCAATGGTAATAACCTCTTCTTATACCAGCACCTTCAATAAGAACCAATGGTAATAACCTGTGTGTTCTTATGCCAGCACCTTCAATAAGAACCAATGGTAATAACCTGTGTGTTCTTATGCCAGCACCTTCAATAAGAACCAATGGTAATAACCTCTTCTTATACCAGCACCTTCAATAAGAACCAATGGTAATAACCTGTGTGCTCTTATGCCAGCACCTTCAATAAGAACCAATGGTAATAACCTCTTCTTATGCCAGCACCTTCAATATGAACCAATGGTAATAACCTCTTCTTATGCCAGCACCTTCAATAAGAACCAATGGTAATAACCTCTTCTTATGCCAGCACCTTCAATAAGAACCAATGGTAATAACCTCTTCTTATGCCAGCACCTTCAATATGAACCAATGGTAATAACCTCTTCTTATGCCAGCACCTTCAATATGAACCAATGGTAATAACCTCTGTTCTTATGCCAGCACCTTCAATAAGAACCAATGGTAATAACCTGTGTGTTCTTATACCAGCACCTTCAATAAGAACCAATGGTAATAACCTGTGTGTTCTTATACCAGCACCTTCAATAAGAACCAATGGTAATAACCTGTGTGTTCTTATACCAGCACCTTCAATAAGAACCAATGGTAATAACCTGTGTTCTTATACCAGCACCTTCAATAAGAACCAATGGTAATAACCTGTGTGTTCTTATACCAGCACCTTCAATAAGAACCAATGGTAATAACCTGTGTTCTTATGCCAGCACCTTCAATAAGAACCAATGGTAATAACCTCTGTTCTTATGCCAGCACCTTCAATAAGAACCAATGGTAATAACCTGTGTGTTCTTATGCCAGCACCTTCAATAAGAACCAATGGTAATAACCTCTTCTTATGCCAGCACCTTCAATAAGAACCAATGGTAATAACCTGTGTGTTCTTATACCAGCACCTTCAATAAGAACCAATGGTAATAACCTCTGTTCTTATGCCAGCACCTTCAATAAGAACCAATGGTAATAACCTCTGTTCTTATGCCAGCACCTTCAATAAGAACCAATGGTAATAACCTGTGTTCTTATGCCAGCACCTTCAATATGAACCAATGGTAATAACCTCTGTTCTTATACCAGCACCTTCAATAAGAACCAATGGTAATAACCTGTGTGTTCTTATGCCAGCACCTTCAATATGAACCAATGGTAATAACCTGTGTTCTTATGCCAGCACCTTCAATAAGAACCAATGGTAATAACCTGTGTTCTTATGCCAGCACCTTCAATATGAACCAATGGTAATAACCTGTGTGTTCTTATGCCAGCACCTTCAATTAGAACCAATGGTAATAACCTCTGTTCTTATGCCAGCACCTTCAATAAGAACCAATGGTAATAACCTGTGTGTTCTTATGCCAGCACCTTCAATAAGAACCAATGGTAATAACCTGTGTGTTCTTATGCCAGCACCTTCAATTAGAACCAATGGTAATAACCTCTGTTCTTATGCCAGCACCTTCAATAAGAACCAATGGTAATAACCTGTGTGTTCTTATGCCAGCACCTTCAATAAGAACCAATGGTAATAACCTCTTCTTATGCCAGCACCTTCAATAAGAACCAATGGTAATAACCTCTGTTCTTATGCCAGCACCTTCAATAAGAACCAATGGTAATAACCTCTGTTCTTATGCCAGCACCTTCAATAAGAACCAATGGTAATAACCTCTGTTCTTATGCCAGCACCTTCAATAAGAACTAATGGTAATAACCTCTGTTCTTATGCCAGCACCTTCAATATGAACCAATGGTAATAACCTGTGTGTTCTTATACCAGCACCTTCAATAAGAACCAATGGTAATAACCTGTGTGTTCTTATACCAGCACCTTCAATATGAACCAATGATAATAACCTCTTCTTATGCCAGCACCTTCAATATGAACCAATGGTAATAACCTCTTCTTATGCCAGCACCTTCAATAAGAACCAATGGTAATAACCTGTGTTCTTATGCCAGCACCTTCAATAAGAACCAATGGTAATAACCTCTTCTTATGCCAGCACCTTCAATATGAACCAATGGTAATAACCTCTTCTTATGCCAGCACCTTCAATAAGAACCAATGGTAATAACCTCTTCTTATACCAGCACCTTCAATAAGAACCAATGGTAATAACCTGTGTGTTCTTATGCCAGCACCTTCAATAAGAACCAATGGTAATAACCTGTGTGTTCTTATGCCAGCACCTTCAATAAGAACCAATGGTAATAACCTCTTCTTATACCAGCACCTTCAATAAGAACCAATGGTAATAACCTGTGTGCTCTTATGCCAGCACCTTCAATAAGAACCAATGGTAATAACCTCTTCTTATGCCAGCACCTTCAATATGAACCAATGGTAATAACCTCTTCTTATGCCAGCACCTTCAATAAGAACCAATGGTAATAACCTCTTCTTATGCCAGCACCTTCAATATGAACCAATGGTAATAACCTCTTCTTATGCCAGCACCTTCAATATGAACCAATGGTAATAACCTCTGTTCTTATGCCAGCACCTTCAATAAGAACCAATGGTAATAACCTGTGTGTTCTTATGCCAGCACCTTCAATAAGAACCAATGGTAATAACCTCTTCTTATGCCAGCACCTTCAATAAGAACCAATGGTAATAACCTCTGTTCTTATGCCAGCACCCTCAATAAGAACCAATGGTAATAACCTGTGTGTTCTTATGCCAGCACCTTCAATAAGAACCAATGGTAATAACCTCTGTTCTTATGCCAGCACCTTCAATAAGAACCAATGGTAATAACCTCTGTTCTTATGCCAGCACCTTCAATATGAACCAATGGTAATAACCTGTGTGTTCTTATACCAGCACCTTCAATAAGAACCAATGGTAATAACCTGTGTGTTCTTATACCAGCACCTTCAATATGAACCAATGATAATAACCTCTTCTTATGCCAGCACCTTCAATATGAACCAATGGTAATAACCTCTTCTTATGCCAGCACCTTCAATAAGAACCAATGGTAATAACCTGTGTTCTTATGCCAGCACCTTCAATAAGAACCAATGGTAATAACCTCTTCTTATGCCAGCACCTTCAATATGAACCAATGGTAATAACCTCTTCTTATGCCAGCACCTTCAATAAGAACCAATGGTAATAACCTCTTCTTATACCAGCACCTTCAATAAGAACCAATGGTAATAACCTGTGTGTTCTTATGCCAGCACCTTCAATAAGAACCAATGGTAATAACCTCTTCTTATGCCAGCACCTTCAATAAGAACCAATGGTAATAACCTCTTCTTATGCCAGCACCTTCAATATGAACCAATGGTAATAACTCTTCTTATGCCAGCACCTTCAATAAGAACCAATGGTAATAACCTCTTCTTATGCCAGCACCTTCAATATGAACCAATGGTACCTCTTCTTATGCCAACCTTCTGTTCTTATGCCAGCACCTTCAATAAGAACCAATGGTAATAACCTGTGTGTTCTTATGCCAGCACCTTCAATAAGAACCAATGGTAATAACCTGTGTGTTCTTATGCCAGCACCTTCAATAAGAACCAATGGTAATAACCTGTGTGTTCTTATGCCAGCACCTTCAATAAGAACCAATGGTAATAACCTGTGTTCTTATACCAGCACCTTCAATAAGAACCAATGGTAATAACCTGTGTTCTTATGCCAGCACCTTCAATAAGAACCAATGGTAATGTGTTCTTATGCCAGCACCTTCAATAAGAACCAATGGTAATAACCTCTGTTCTTATGCCAGCACCTTCAATAAGAACCAATGGTAATAACCTGTTCTTATGCCAGCACCTTCAATAAGAACCAATGGTAATAACCTGTGTTCTTATGCCAGCACCTTCAATAAGAACCAATGGTAATAACCTCTGTTCTTATGCCAGCACCTTCAATAAGAACAATGGTAATAACCTCTGTTCTTATACCAGCACCTTCAATGTGTGTTCTTATGCCAGCACCTTCAATAAGAACCAATGGTAATAACCTCTGTTCTTATGCCAGCACCTTCAATAAGAACCAATGGTAATAACCTGTGTGTTCTTATGCCAGCACCTTCAATATGAACCAATGGTAATAACCTGTGTTCTTATGCCAGCACCTTCAATAAGAACCAATGGTAATAACCTGTGTTCTTATGCCAGCACCTTCAATAAGAACCAATGGTAATAACCTGTGTTCTTATGCCAGCACCTTCAATAAGAACCAATGGTAATAACCTTCAATAAGAACCTGTAATAACCTTGTTCTTATGCCAGCACCTTCAATAAGAACCAATGGTAATAACCTGTTCTTATGTGTTCTTATGCCAGCACCTTCAATAAGAACCAATGGTAATAACCTGTGTGTTCTTATGCCAGCACCTTCAATAAGAACCAATGGTAATAACCTGTGTTCTTATGCCAGCACCTTCAATAAGAACCAATGGTAATAACCTGTGTGTTCTTATGCCAGCACCTTCAATAAGAACCAATGGTAATAACCTCTGTTCTTATGCCAGCACCTTCAATAAGAACCAATGGTAATAACCTCTGTTCTTATGCCAGCACCTTCAATAAGAACCAATGGTAATAACCTGTGTTCTTATGCCAGCACCTTCAATAAGAACCAATGGTAATAACCTGTGTTCTTATACCAGCACCTTCAATAAGAACCAATGGTAATAACCTGTGTGTTCTTATGCCAGCACCTTCAATATGAACCAATGGTCAATATAACCTGGTGTTCTTATGCCAGCACCTTCAATAAGAACCAATGGTAATAACCTGTGTTCTTATGCCAGCACCTTCAATAAGAACCAATGGTAATAACCTGAACCAATGGTAATAACCTCTTCTTATACCAGCACCTTCAATAAGAACCAATGGTAATAACCTGTGTGTTCTTATGCCAGCACCTTCAATAAGAACCAATGGTAATAACCTGTGTGTTCTTATGCCAGCACCTTCAATAAGAACCAATGGTAATAACCTCTGTTCTTATGCCAGCACCTTCAATAAGAACCAATGGTAATAACCTGTGTCTTATGCCAGCACCTTCAATAAGAACCAATGGTAATAACCTCTTCTTATGCCAGCACCTTCAATATGAACCAATGGTAATAACCTCTTCTTATGCCAGCACCTTCAATAAGAACCAATGGTAATGCCAACCTCAATGGTTCTTATGCCAGCACCTTCAATATGAACCAATGGTAAATAACTTCTGAACCAATGGTGTTCTTATGCCAGCACCTTCAATAAGAACCAATGGTAATAACCTCTTCTTATGCCAGCACCTTCAATAAGAACCAATGGTAATAACCTCTGTTCTTATGCCAGCACCTTCAATAAGAACCAATGGTAATAACCTGTGTGTTCTTATGCCAGCACCTTCAATAAGAACCAATGGTAATAACCTCTGTTCTTATGCCAGCACCTTCAATAAGAACCAATGGTAATAACCTCTGTTCTTATGCCAGCACCTTCAATATGAACCAATGGTAATAACCTGTGTGTTCTTATACCAGCACCTTCAATAAGAACCAATGGTAATAACCTGTGTGTTCTTATGCCAGCACCTTCAATATGAACCAATGGTAATAACCTCTTCTTATGCCAGCACCTTCAATAAGAACCAATGGTAATAACCTCTTCTTATGCCAGCACCTTCAATAAGAACCAATGGTAATAACCTCTGTTCTTATGCCAGCACCTTCAATATGAACCAATGGTAATAACCTCTTCTTATGCCAGCACCTTCAATATGAACCAATGGTAATAACCTCTTCTTATGCCAGCACCTTCAATAAGAACCAATGGTAATAACCTCTTCTTATACCAGCACCTTCAATAAGAACCAATGGTAATAACCTGTGTGTTCTTATGCCAGCACCTTCAATAAGAACCAATGGTAATAACCTCTTCTTATGCCAGCACCTTCAATAAGAACCAATGGTAATAACCTCTTCTTATGCCAGCACCTTCAATATGAACCAATGGTAATAACCTCTTCTTATGCCAGCACCTTCAATAAGAACCAATGGTAATAACCTCTTCTTATGCCAGCACCTTCAATAAGAACCAATGGTAATAACCTCTTCTTATGCCAGCACGTTCAATATGAACCAATGGTAATAACCTCTTCTTATGCCAGCACCTTCAATATGAACCAATGGTAATAACCTCTGTTCTTATGCCAGCACCTTCAATAAGAACCAATGGTAATAACCTGTGTGTTCTTATGCCAGCACCTTCAATAAGAACCAATGGTAATAACCTCTGTTCTTATACCAGCACCTTCAATAAGAACCAATGGTAATAACCTCTGTTCTTATGCCAGCACCTTCAATAAGAACCAATGGTAATAACCTGTGTGTTCTTATGCCAGCACCTTCAATAAGAACCAATGGTAATAACCTCTTCTTATGCCAGCACCTTCAATATGAACCAATGGTAATAACCTCTTCTTATGCCAGCACCTTCAATAAGAACCAATGGTAATAACCTCTTCTTATGCCAGCACCTTCAATATGAACCAATGGTAATAACCTCTTCTTATGCCAGCACCTTCAATAAGAACCAATGGTAATAACCTCTTCTTATGCCAGCACCTTCAATAAGAACCAATGGTAATAACCTCTTCTTATGCCAGCACCTTCAATATGAACCAATGGTAATAACCTCTTCTTATGCCAGCACCTTCAATATGAACCAATGGTAATAACCTCTGTTCTTATGCCAGCACCTTCAATAAGAACCAATGGTAATAACCTGTGTGTTCTTATGCCAGCACCTTCAATAAGAACCAATGGTAATAACCTCTTCTTATGCCAGCACCTTCAATATGAACCAATGGTAATAACCTCTTCTTATGCCAGCACCTTCAATAAGAACCAATGGTAATAACCTCTGTTCTTATGCCAGCACCTTCAATAAGAACCAATGGTAATAACCTCTGTTCTTATGCCAGCACCTTCAATAAGAACCAATGGTAATAACCTCTGTTCTTATGCCAGCACCTTCAATAAGAACTAATGGTAATAACCTGTGTTCTTATGCCAGCACCTTCAATAAGAACTAATGGTAATAACCTCTGTTCTTATGCCAGCACCTTCAATATGAACCAATGGTAATAACCTCTGTTCTTATACCAGCACCTTCAATAAGAACCAATGGTAATAACCTGTGTGTTCTTATGCCAGCACCTTCAATATGAACCAATGGTAATAACCTCTTCTTATGCCAGCACCTTCAATAAGAACCAATGGTAATAACCTCTTCTTATACCAGCACCTTCAATAAGAACCAATGGTAATAACCTGTGTGTTCTTATGCCAGCACCTTCAATAAGAACCAATGGTAATAACCTCTTCTTATGCCAGCACCTTCAATAAGAACCAATGGTAATAACCTCTTCTTATGCCAGCACCTTCAATATGAACCAATGGTAATAACCTCTTCTTATGCCAGCACCTTCAATAAGAACCAATGGTAATAACCTCTTCTTATGCCAGCACCTTCAATAAGAACCAATGGTAATAACTTCTTATGCCAGCACGTTCAATATGAACCAATGGTAATAACCTCTTCTTATGCCAGCACCTTCAATATGAACCAATGGTAATAACCTCTGTTCTTATGCCAGCACCTTCAATAAGAACCAATGGTAATAACCTGTGTGTTCTTATGCCAGCACCTTCAATAAGAACCAATGGTAATAACCTCTGTTCTTATACCAGCACCTTCAATAAGAACCAATGGTAATAACCTCTGTTCTTATGCCAGCACCTTCAATAAGAACCAATGGTAATAACCTGTGTGTTCTTATGCCAGCACCTTCAATAAGAACCAATGGTAATAACCTCTTCTTATGCCAGCACCTTCAATATGAACCAATGGTAATAACCTCTTCTTATGCCAGCACCTTCAATAAGAACCAATGGTAATAACCTCTTCTTATGCCAGCACCTTCAATATGAACCAATGGTAATAACCTCTTCTTATGCCAGCACCTTCAATAAGAACCAATGGTAATAACCTCTTCTTATGCCAGCACCTTCAATAAGAACCAATGGTAATAACCTCTTCTTATGCCAGCACCTTCAATATGAACCAATGGTAATAACCTCTTCTTATGCCAGCACCTTCAATATGAACCAATGGTAATAACCTCTGTTCTTATGCCAGCACCTTCAATAAGAACCAATGGTAATAACCTGTGTGTTCTTATGCCAGCACCTTCAATAAGAACCAATGGTAATAACCTGTGTTCTTATGCCAGCACCTTCAATAAGAACCAATGGTAATAACCTCTGTTCTTATACCAGCACCTTCAATAAGAACCAATGGTAATAACCTGTGTGTTCTTATACCAGCACCTTCAATATGAACCAATGGTAATAACCTGTGTGTTCTTATACCAGCACCTTCAATAAGAACCAATGGTAATAACCTGTGTGTTCTTATACCAGCACCTTCAATAAGAACCAATGGTAATAACCTCTGTTCTTATGCCAGCACCTTCAATAAGAACCAATGGTAATAACCTCTGTTCTTATGCCAGCACCTTCAATATGAACCAATGGTAATAACCTCTTCTTATGCCAGCACCTTCAATAAGAACCAATGGTAATAACCTCTGTTCTTATGCCAGCACCTTCAATAAGAACCAATGGTAATAACCTCTGTTCTTATGCCAGCACCTTCAATATGAACCAATGGTAATAACCTGTGTGTTCTTATACCAGCACCTTCAATAAGAACCAATGGTAATAACCTGTGTGTTCTTATACCAGCACCTTCAATATGAACCAATGATAATAACCTCTTCTTATGCCAGCACCTTCAATATGAACCAATGGTAATAACCTCTTCTTATGCCAGCACCTTCAATAAGAACCAATGGTAATAACCTGTGTTCTTATGCCAGCACCTTCAATAAGAACCAATGGTAATAACCTCTTCTTATGCCAGCACCTTCAATATGAACCAATGGTAATAACCTCTTCTTATGCCAGCACCTTCAATAAGAACCAATGGTAATAACCTCTTCTTATACCAGCACCTTCAATAAGAACCAATGGTAATAACCTGTGTGTTCTTATGCCAGCACCTTCAATAAGAACCAATGGTAATAACCTGTGTGTTCTTATGCCAGCACCTTCAATAAGAACCAATGGTAATAACCTCTTCTTATACCAGCACCTTCAATAAGAACCAATGGTAATAACCTGTGTGCTCTTATGCCAGCACCTTCAATAAGAACCAATGGTAATAACCTCTTCTTATGCCAGCACCTTCAATATGAACCAATGGTAATAACCTCTTCTTATGCCAGCACCTTCAATAAGAACCAATGGTAATAACCTCTTCTTATGCCAGCACCTTCAATAAGAACCAATGGTAATAACCTCTTCTTATGCCAGCACCTTCAATATGAACCAATGGTAATAACCTCTTCTTATGCCAGCACCTTCAATAAGAACCAATGGTAATAACCTCTGTTCTTATGCCAGCACCTTCAATAAGAACCAATGGTAATAACCTGTGTGTTCTTATACCAGCACCTTCAATAAGAACCAATGGTAATAACCTGTGTGTTCTTATACCAGCACCTTCAATAAGAACCAATGGTAATAACCTGTGTGTTCTTATACCAGCACCTTCAATAAGAACCAATGGTAATAACCTGTGTGTTCTTATACCAGCACCTTCAATAAGAACCAATGGTAATAACCTGTGTGTTCTTATACCAGCACCTTCAATAAGAACCAATGGTAATAACCTGTGTGTTCTTATGCCAGCACCTTCAATAAGAACCAATGGTAATAACCTCTGTTCTTATGCCAGCACCTTCAATAAGAACCAATGGTAATAACCTGTGTGTTCTTATACCAGCACCTTCAATAAGAACCAATGGTAATAACCTGTTCTTATGCCAGCACCTTCAATAAGAACCAATGGTAATAACCTGTGTGTTCTTATACCAGCACCTTCAATAAGAACCAATGGTAATAACCTCTGTTCTTATGCCAGCACCTTCAATAAGAACCAATGGTAATAACCTCTGTTCTTATACCAGCACCTTCAATAAGAACCAATGGTAATAACCTCTGTTCTTATGCCAGCACCTTCAATATGAACCAATGGTAATAACCTCTGTTCTTATACCAGCACCTTCAATAAGAACCAATGGTAATAACCTGTGTGTTCTTATGCCAGCACCTTCAATATGAACCAATGGTAATAACCTGTGTTCTTATGCCAGCACCTTCAATAAGAACCAATGGTAATAACCTGTGTTCTTATGCCAGCACCTTCAATATGAACCAATGGTAATAACCTGTGTGTTCTTATGCCAGCACCTTCAATAAGAACCAATGGTAATAACCTCTGTTCTTATGCCAGCACCTTCAATAAGAACCAATGGTAATAACCTCTGTTCTTATGCCAGCACCTTCAATAAGAACTAATGGTAATAACCTGTGTTCTTATGCCAGCACCTTCAATAAGAACCAATGGTAATAACCTCTGTTCTTATGCCAGCACCTTCAATAAGAACCAATGGTAATAACCTGTGTGTTCTTATGCCAGCACCTTCAATAAGAACCAATGGTAATAACCTCTTCTTATGCCAGCACCTTCAATAAGAACCAATGGTAATAACCTCTGTTCTTATGCCAGCACCTTCAATAAGAACCAATGGTAATAACCTGTCTGTTCTTATGCCAGCACCTTCAATAAGAACCAATGGTAATAACCTCTGTTCTTATGCCAGCACCTTCAATAAGAACCAATGGTAATAACCTCTGTTCTTATGCCAGCACCTTCAATATGAACCAATGGTAATAACCTGTGTGTTCTTATACCAGCACCTTCAATAAGAACCAATGGTAATAACCTGTGTGTTCTTATACCAGCACCTT
Organism: Oncorhynchus keta; assembly: GCF_023373465.1. NCBI lineage: Eukaryota > Metazoa > Chordata > Actinopteri > Salmoniformes > Salmonidae > Oncorhynchus > Oncorhynchus keta. Next base: position 78,902,583 of record NC_068439.1, on the reverse strand, counting down.
CAATATGAACCAATGATAATAACCTCTTCTTATGCCAGCACCTTCAATATGAACCAATGGTAATAACCTCTTCTTATGCCAGCACCTTCAATAAGAACCAATGGTAATAACCTGTGTTCTTATGCCAGCACCTTCAATAAGAACCAATGGTAATAACCTCTTCTTATGCCAGCACCTTCAATATGAACCAATGGTAATAACCTCTTCTTATGCCAGCACCTTCAATAAGAACCAATGGTAATAACCTCTTCTTATACCAGCACCTTCAATAAGAACCAATGGTAATAACCTGTGTGTTCTTATGCCAGCACCTTCAATAAGAACCAATGGTAATAACCTGTGTGTTCTTATGCCAGCACCTTCAATAAGAACCAATGGTAATAACCTCTTCTTATACCAGCACCTTCAATAAGAACCAATGGTAATAACCTGTGTGCTCTTATGCCAGCACCTTCAATAAGAACCAATGGTAATAACCTCTTCTTATGCCAGCACCTTCAATATGAACCAATGGTAATAACCTCTTCTTATGCCAGCACCTTCAATAAGAACCAATGGTAATAACCTCTTCTTATGCCAGCACCTTCAATATGAACCAATGGTAATAACCTCTTCTTATGCCAGCACCTTCAATATGAACCAATGGTAATAACCTCTGTTCTTATGCCAGCACCTTCAATAAGAACCAATGGTAATAACCTGTGTGTTCTTATGCCAGCACCTTCAATAAGAACCAATGGTAATAACCTCTTCTTATGCCAGCACCTTCAATAAGAACCAATGGTAATAACCTCTGTTCTTATGCCAGCACCCTCAATAAGAACCAATGGTAATAACCTGTGTGTTCTTATGCCAGCACCTTCAATAAGAACCAATGGTAATAACCTCTGTTCTTATGCCAGCACCTTCAATAAGAACCAATGGTAATAACCTCTGTTCTTATGCCAGCACCTTCAATATGAACCAATGGTAATAACCTGTGTGTTCTTATACCAGCACCTTCAATAAGAACCAATGGTAATAACCTGTGTGTTCTTATACCAGCACCTTCAATATGAACCAATGATAATAACCTCTTCTTATGCCAGCACCTTCAATATGAACCAATGGTAATAACCTCTTCTTATGCCAGCACCTTCAATAAGAACCAATGGTAATAACCTGTGTTCTTATGCCAGCACCTTCAATAAGAACCAATGGTAATAACCTCTTCTTATGCCAGCACCTTCAATATGAACCAATGGTAATAACCTCTTCTTATGCCAGCACCTTCAATAAGAACCAATGGTAATAACCTCTTCTTATACCAGCACCTTCAATAAGAACCAATGGTAATAACCTGTGTGTTCTTATGCCAGCACCTTCAATAAGAACCAATGGTAATAACCTCTTCTTATGCCAGCACCTTCAATAAGAACCAATGGTAATAACCTCTTCTTATGCCAGCACCTTCAATATGAACCAATGGTAATAACCTCTTCTTATGCCAGCACCTTCAATAAGAACCAATGGTAATAACCTCTTCTTATGCCAGCACCTTCAATAAGAACCAATGGTAATAACCTCTTCTTATGCCAGCACGTTCAATATGAACCAATGGTAATAACCTCTTCTTATGCCAGCACCTTCAATATGAACCAATGGTAATAACCTCTGTTCTTATGCCAGCACCTTCAATAAGAACCAATGGTAATAACCTGTGTGTTCTTATGCCAGCACCTTCAATAAGAACCAATGGTAATAACCTCTGTTCTTATACCAGCACCTTCAATAAGAACCAATGGTAATAACCTCTGTTCTTATGCCAGCACCTTCAATAAGAACCAATGGTAATAACCTGTGTGTTCTTATGCCAGCACCTTCAATAAGAACCAATGGTAATAACCTCTTCTTATGCCAGCACCTTCAATATGAACCAATGGTAATAACCTCTTCTTATGCCAGCACCTTCAATAAGAACCAATGGTAATAACCTCTTCTTATGCCAGCACCTTCAATATGAACCAATGGTAATAACCTCTTCTTATGCCAGCACCTTCAATAAGAACCAATGGTAATAACCTCTTCTTATGCCAGCACCTTCAATAAGAACCAATGGTAATAACCTCTTCTTATGCCAGCACCTTCAATATGAACCAATGGTAATAACCTCTTCTTATGCCAGCACCTTCAATATGAACCAATGGTAATAACCTCTGTTCTTATGCCAGCACCTTCAATAAGAACCAATGGTAATAACCTGTGTGTTCTTATGCCAGCACCTTCAATAAGAACCAATGGTAATAACCTCTTCTTATGCCAGCACCTTCAATAAGAACCAATGGTAATAACCTCTGTTCTTATGCCAGCACCTTCAATAAGAACCAATGGTAATAACCTGTGTGTTCTTATACCAGCACCTTCAATAAGAACCAATGGTAATAACCTCTGTTCTTATACCAGCACCGTCAATAAGAACCAATGGTAATAACCTCTGTTCTTATACCAGCACCTTCAATAAGAACCAATGGTAATAACCTGTGTTCTTATGCCAGCACCTTCAATAAGAACCAATGGTAATAACCTCTGTTCTTATGCCAGCACCTTCAATAAGAACCAATGGTAATAACCTGTGTGTTCTTATACCAGCACCTTCAATAAGAACCAATGGTAATAACCTCTGTTCTTATGCCAGCACCTTCAATAAGAACCAATGGTAATAACCTCTGTTCTTATGCCAGCACCTTCAATATGAACCAATGGTAATAACCTGTGTGTTCTTATGCCAGCACCTTCAATAAGAACCAATGGTAATAACCTCTGTTCTTATACCAGCACCTTCAATAAGAACCAATGGTAATAACCTGTGTTCTTATGCCAGCACCTTCAATAAGAACCAATGGTAATAACCTCTTTTCTTATGCCAACACCTTCAATAAGAACCAATGGTAATAACCTCTGTTCTTATACCAGCACCTTCAATAAGAACCAATGGTAATAACCTGTGTGTTCTTATGCCAGGACCTTCAATAAGAACCAATGGTAATAACCGGTGTTCTTATACCAGGACCTTCAATAAGAACCAATGGTAATAACCTGTGTTCTTATGCCAGGACCTTCAATAAGAACCAATGGTAATAACCTGTGTTCTTATGCCAGCACCTTCAATAAGAACCAATGGTAATAACCTCTTCTTATGCCAGCACCTTCAATATGAACCAATGGTAATAACCTCTTCTTATGCCAGCACCTTCAATATGAACCAATGGTAATAACCTCTTCTTATGCCAGCACCTTCAATATGAACCAATGGTAATAACCTGTGTGTTCTTATACCAGCACCTTCAATAAGAACCAATGGTAATAACCTGTGTGTTCTTATACCAGCACCTTCAATATGAACCAATGGTAATAACCTGTGTGTTCTTATACCAGCACCTTCAATAAGAACCAATGGTAATAACCTGTGTGTTCTTATGCCAGCACCTTCAATATGAACCAATGGTAATAACCTCTTCTTATGCCAGCACCTTCAATAAGAACCAATGGTAATAACCTCTTCTTATGCCAGCACCTTCAATAAGAACCAATGGTAATAACCTCTGTTCTTATGCCAGCACCTTCAATAAGAACCAATGGTAATAACCTGTGTGTTCTTATGCCAGCACCTTCAATAAGAACCAATGGTAATAACCTGTGTTCTTATACCAGCACCTTCAATAAGAACCAATGGTAATAACCTGTGTTCTTATACCAGCACCTTCAATAAGAACCAATGGTAATAACCTCTGTTCTTATGCCAGCACCTTCAATAAGAACCAATGGTAATAACCTGTGTTCTTATGCCAGCACCTTCAATATGAACCAATGGTAATAACCTCTTCTTATGCCAGCACCTTCAATAAGAACCAATGGTAATAACCTCTTCTTATGCCAGCACCTTCAATAAGAACCAACGTTAAAGTCCACACCTGAGTTGTCTGATGGGGGGGGTCCTGAGTTGTCTGATGGACGATGCTGTAATTTTTACCATTCACTAGATGGCTGTCTCCTTTGTTTCTGCTGTAATTTTTACCATTCACTAGATGGCTGTCTCCTTTGTTTCTGCTGTAATTTTTACCATTCACTAGATGGCTGTCTCCTTTGTTTCTGCTGTAATTTTTACCATTCACTAGATGGCTGTCTCCTTTGTTTCTGCTGTAATTTTTACCATTCACTAGATGGCTGTCTCCTCTGTTTCTGCTGTAATTTTTACCATTCACTAGATGGCTGTCTCCTCTGTTTCTGCTGTAATTTTTACCATTCACTAGATGGCTGTCTCCTTTGTTTCTGCTGTAATTTTTACCATTCACTAGATGGCTGTCTCCTTTGTTTCTGCTGTAATTTTTACCATTCACTAGATGGCTGTCTCCTTTGTTTCTGCTGTAATTTTTACCATTCACTAGATGGCTGTCTCCTCTGTTTCTGCTGTAATTTTTACCATTCACTAGATGGCTGTCTCCTCTGTTTCTGCTGTAATTTTTACCATTCACTAGATGGCTGTCTCCTCTGTTTCTGCTGTAATTTTTACCATTCACTAGATGGCTGTCTCCTCTGGATGATGTTGCAGATGGAACATTTGCTGATAAGGATCTTTACGTCCTCCTTGGACAGAAAACAGCATCACGTGCCTCTATGTCGGGGGGTGAAGGCCCTTTTTAAATCCGTGGGTAACATGTCGGGGGGTGAAGGCCCTTCTAAATCCTTGGGTAACATGTCGGGGGTGAAGGCCCTTCTAAATCCGTGGGTAACATGTCGGGGGTGAAGGCCCTTTTTAAATCCGTGGGTAACATGTCGGGGTGAAGGCCCTTTTTAAATCCGTGGGTAACATGTCGGGGGTGAAGGCCCTTCTAAATCCGTGGGTAACATGTCGGGGGTGAAGGCCCTTTTTAAATCCGTGGGTAACATGTCGGGGGTGAAGGCCCTTCTAAATCCTTGGGTAACATGTCGGGGGTGAAGGCCCTTTTTAAATCCGTGGGTAACATGTCGGGGGTGAAGGCCCTTCTAAATCCGTGGGTAACATGTCGGGGGTGAAGGCCCTTCTAAATCCTTGGGTAACATGTCGGTGGGTGAAGGCCCTTTTTAAATCCGTGGGTAACATGTCGGGGGTGAAGGCCCTTTTTAAATCCGTGGGTAACATGTCGGGGTGAAGGCCCTTCTAAATCCGTGGGTAACATGTCGGGGGTGAAGGCCCTTTTTAAATCCGTGGGTAACATGTCGGGGTGAAGGCCCTTCTAAATCCGTGGGTAACATGTCGGTGGGTGAAGGCCCTTCTAAATCCTTGGGTAACATGTCGGGGTGAAGGCCCTTCTAAATCCGTGGGTAACATGTCGGGGTGAAGGCCCTTCTAAATCCGTGGGTAACATGTCGGTGGGTGAAGGCCCTTCTAAATCCGTGGGTAACATGTCGGGGGTGAAGGCCCTTCTAAATCCTTGGGTAACATGTCGGGGTGAAGGCCCTTCTAAATCCGTGGGTAACATGTCGGGGTGAAGGCCCTTCTAAATCCGTGGGTAACATGTCGGGGGTGAAGGCCCTTCTAAATCCTTGGGTAACATGTCGGGGTGAAGGCCCTTCTAAATCCTTGGGTAACATGTCGGGGGTGAAGGCCCTTCTAAATCCGTGGCTAACATGTCGGTGGGTGAAGGCCCTTCTAAATCCGTGGGTAACATGTCGGGGGTGAAGGCCCTTCTAAATCCGTGGGTAACATGTCGGGGGTGAAGGCCCTTCTAAATCCGTGGGTAACATGTCGGGGTGAAGGCCCTTCTAAATCCGTGGGTAACATGTCGGGGTGAAGGCCCTTCTAAATCCGTGGGTAACATGTCGGGGGGTGAAGGCCCTTCTAAATCCTTGGGTAACATGTCGGGGGTGAAGGCCCTTCTAAATCCGTGGGTAACATGTCGGGGGGTGAAGGCCCTTCTAAATCCGTGGGTAACATGTCGGGGGGTGAAGGCCCTTCTAAATCCGTGGGTAACATGTCGGGGGGTGAAGGCCCTTCTAAATCCGTGGGTAACATGTCGGGGGGTGAAGGCCCTTCTAAATCCGTGGGTAACATGTCGGGGGGTGAAGGCCCTTCTAAATCCGTGGGTAACATGTCGGGGGGTGAAGGCCCTTCTAAATCCGTGGGTAACATGTCGGGGGTGAAGGCCCTTCTAAATCCGTGGGTAACATGTCGGGGGTGAAGGCCCTTCTAAATCCGTGGGTAACATGTCGGGGGTGTAGACTCCTTTTTTCCTCTCTTGGGTGTTGTGTTGTAGGGAATTATTATTTTTTTTTTAAATTAAGACTGGCTCCAGCGGTTTGTGGTCGCTTTGTGTTGTGATGAACTCTCTGCCGTGCAGATACTGGTCGAACTTGTCACATTCAAACAATAATAACGAGACGTTCTTTCTCAATCTGTGCACATCTCTGTTGTGTCTGAGTCAAATGTTCTGGAGGTTAAGTGCAACAGGTTGTCCTTTCTGTGGCGGGGCTGCACCCAAACCTGCCTCACTGGCATCTCACCGCAGTGTGACTTCCTCGTTCAGGTTGTAGTATTTGAGCGCTGGGTGTTGTGACGGTTTGATACCATGACTCAGCAGTAGAGACTGTGGTAGCCATGTCCAATCGATGTCCTTGTCGATCAGTCTTCCGAGTGGCTCACACACACACACACACACACATTTTGGAAGATGGTTCACAAACCCTAACAGCCGCTGTAGTGACTAGACGTCGAGCGGTGTACTGAATGTCTGTTATTTTCTCTGGGTCAGGTGAGAACATGACCCGTGTAATGTCACACTAGGTAGCTTTTAACCAGAGTTTCTTTTTTTAATTTCAGCTTCAGGTTGACATCTCTTGCTCTCTTCAGGAGAACTGTGAGGTTTTGGTCATGATCTGCCATCAATCTGTGTGTGTGTGTGTGTCACCACATCCATAGGATGTCATCCGCGATCACATTAACTTAAAGTCCCTGTAGTGCTTCACCACTGTCTGCGTTTGTTTTCGTCAGCTGCTGGCTTGATTCTCAAATGGCATTCTCTGGCTTGATTCTCAAATGACATTCTCTGGCTTGATTCTCAAATGGCATTCTCTGGCTTGATTCTCAAATGGCATTCTCTGGCTTGATTCTCAAATGGCATTCTCTGGCTTGATTCTCAAATGGCATTCTCTGGCTTGATTCTCAAATGGCATTATCTGGCTTGATTCTCAAATGGCATTCTCTGGCTTGATTCTCAAATGGCATTCTCTGGCTTGATTCTCAAATGGCATTCTCTGGCTTGATTCTCAAATGGCATTCTCTGGCTTGATTCCAAATGGCATTCTCTGGCTTGATTCTCAAATGGCATTCTCTGGCTTGATTATCAAATGGCATTCTCTGGCTTGATTATCAAATGGCATTCTCTGGCTTGATTTCAAATGGCATTCTATGGCTTGATTCTCAAATGGCATTCTCTGGCTTGATTCTCAAATGGCATTCTCTGGCTTGATTCTCAAATGGCATTCTCTGGCTTGATTCTCAAATGGCATTCTCTGGCTTGATTCTCAAATGGCATTCTCTGGCTTGATTCTCAAATGGCATTCTCTGGCTTGATTCCGGCTGTACCTGCCTACGGGTGTCCAGAAAGTTGTTAGAGAGCTGCTCACTTCATCAAGTTTGTCTTGCCAATATCTATCTTTGTCACTGAGTACTGAGAATACCCTTTGTGTTGGAGATCTCTGGTAGAGTCTCTATTGTGGGATCTCCGTTATAAGGCTTTGTTGAGTGCACTATGGTCTGTGCATATTTGTAGTTTATCAGGTTTGTCAATGACAACCGTGTTAATCCATGGTGTAGGCTCTGTGACTTTCGTGACGATGTCTGCATTGTCCATTGACTGTGTGGCCTTTGTGGTTATTTTTTTCTATTCGGTGGAATAGGTGTCCGTCTTGGTAGCTGCTGCACAGGCCCGGCTGCATCGTCTGCTTCTAGGTGTAGCTCTCCAGGAAGGCAGGCAAGACCATCTAACACATCCTTGTACTTGGACATGATCTCCTCAGTGGATGTGGTGCTTGGGGTGTTGATGTGATGTAACATTTGGCTGTGGTTCCCATGTAGTAGACTGTCACATGTCAGCTGATAGGAGAGGAAGTTGGCATGGTTCCCATGTAGTAGACTGAGTCTTAAACACGTGTCAGCTGACAGGAGAGGAAGTTGGCATGGTTCCCATGTAGTAGACTGAGTCTTTAACACGTGTCAGCTGATAGGAGAGGAAGCTGGCATGGTTCCCATGTAGTAGACTGAGTCTTAAACACGTGTCAGCTGACAGGAGAGGAAGTTGGCATGGTTCCCATGTAGTAGACTGAGTCTTTAACACGTGTCAGCTGATAGGAGAGGAAGTTGGCATGGTTCCCATGTAGTAGACTGAGTCTTAAACACGTGTCAGCTGACAGGAGAGGAAGTTGGCATGGTTCCCATGTAGTAGACTGAGTCTTTAACACGTGTCAGCTGATAGGAGAGGAAGTTGGCATGGTTCCCATGTAGTAGACTGAGTCTTAAACACGTGTCAGCTGACAGGAGAGGAAGCTGGCATGGTTCCCATGTAGTAGACTGAGTCTCACATGTCAGCTGATAGGAGAGGAAGCTGGCATGGTTCCCATGTAGTACCCTGAGTCTTTAACACGTGTCAGCTGACAGGAGAGGAAGCTGGCATGGTTTCCATGTAGTAGACTGAGTCTCACATGTCAGCTGACAGGAGAGGAAGCTGGCATGGTTCCCATGTAGTAGACTGAGTCTTTAACACGTGTCAGCTGACAGGAGAGGAAGCTGGCATGGTTCCCATGTAGTAGACTGAGTCTCACATGTCAGCTGACAGGAGAGGAAGTTGGCATGGTTCCCATGTAGTAGACTGAGTCTCACATGTCAGCTGACAGGAGAGGAAGTTGGCATGGTTCCCATGTAGTAGACTGAGTCTCACATGTCAGCTGACAGGAGAGGAAGCTGGCATGGTTCCCATGTAGTAGACTGAGTCTTTAACACGTGTCAGCTGACAGGAGAGGAAGCTGGCATGGTTCCCATGTAGTAGACTGAGTCTTAAACACGTGTCAGCTGACAGGAGAGGAAGCTGGCATGGTTCCCATGTAGTAGACTGAGTCTCACATGTCAGCTGATAGGAGAGGAAGCTGGCATGGTTCCCATGTAGTACCCTGAGTCTTTAACACGTGTCAGCTGACAGGAGAGGAAGCTGGCATGGTTCCCATGTAGTAGACTGAGTCTCACATGTCAGCTGATAGGAGAGGAAGCTGGCATGGTTCCCATGTAGTAGACTGAGTCTCACATGTCAGCTGATAGGAGAGGAAGTTGGCATGGTTCCCATGTAGTAGACTGAGTCTCACGTGTCAGCTGACAGGAGAGGAAGCTGGCATGGTTCCCATGTAGTAGACTGAGTCTCACATGTCAGCTGACAGGAGAGGAAGCTGCCATGGTTCCCATGTAGTAGACTGAGTCTTAAACACGTGTCAGCTGACAGGAGAGGAAGCTGGCATGGTTCCCATGTAGTAGACTGAGTCTCACATGTCAGCTGATAGGAGAGGAAGCTGGCATGGTTCCCATGTAGTACCCTGAGTCTTTAACACGTGTCAGCTGACAGGAGAGGAAGCTGGCATGGTTTCCATGTAGTACCCTGAGTCTTTAACACGTGTCAGCTGACAGGAGAGGAAGCTGGCATGGTTCCCATGTAGTAGACTGAGTCTTAAACACGTGTCAGCTGACAGGAGAGGAAGTTGGCATGGTTCCCATGTAGTAGACTGAGTCTTAAACACGTGTCAGCTGACAGGAGAGGAAGCTGGCATGGTTCCCATGTAGTAGACTGAGTCTCACATGTCAGCTGATAGGAGAGGAAGCTGGCATGGTTCCCATGTAGTAGACTGAGTCTCACATGTCAGCTGATAGGAGAGGAAGCTGGCATGGTTCCCATGTAGTACCCTGAGTCTTTAACACGTGTCAGCTGACAGGAGAGGAAGCTGGCATGGTTCCCATGTAGTAGACTGAGTCTTAAACACGTGTCAGCTGACAGGAGAGGAAGCTGGCATGGTTCCCATGTAGTAGACTGAGTCTCACATGTCAGCTGATAGGAGAGGAAGCTGGCATGGTTCCCATGTAGTACCCTGAGTCTCACATGTCAGCTGATAGGAGAGGAAGCTGGCATGGTTCCCATGTAGTACCCTGAGTCTTTAACACGTGTCAGCTGACAGGAGAGGAAGCTGGCATGGTTCCCATGTAGTAGACTGAGTCTCACATGTCAGCTGATAGGAGAGGAAGCTGGCATGGTTCCCATGTAGTACCCTGAGTCTTTAACACGTGTCAGCTGACAGGAGAGGAAGCTGGCATGGTTTCCATGTAGTACCCTGAGTCTTTAACACGTGTCAGCTGACAGGAGAGGAAGCTGGCATGGTTCCCATGTAGTAGACTGAGTCTTAAACACGTGTCAGCTGACAGGAGAGGAAGCTGGCATGGTTCCCATGTAGTAGACTGAGTCTCACATGTCAGCTGATAGGAGAGGAAGCTGGCATGGTTCCCATGTAGTACCCTGAGTCTTTAACACGTGTCAGCTGACAGGAGAGGAAGCTGGCATGGTTCCCATGTAGTAGACTGAGTCTCACATGTCAGCTGATAGGAGAGGAAGCTGGCATGGTTCCCATGTAGTACCCTGAGTCTTTAACACGTGTCAGCTGACAGGAGAGGAAGCTGGCATGGTTCCCATGTAGTAGACTGAGTCTCACATGTCAGCTGACAGGAGAGGAAGTTGGCATGGTTCCCATGTAGTAGACTGAGTCTTAAACACGTGTCAGCTGATAGGAGAGGAAGCTGGCATGGTTCCCATGTAGTAGACTGAGTCTTAAACACGTGTCAGCTGACAGGAGAGGAAGCTGGCATGGTTCCCATGTAGTAGACTGAGTCTCACATGTCAGCTGATAGGAGAGGAAGCTGGCATGGTTCCCATGTAGTACCCTGAGTCTTTAACACGTGTCAGCTGACAGGAGAGGAAGCTGGCATGGTTCCCATGTAGTAGACTGAGTCTCACATGTCAGCTGATAGGAGAGGAAGCTGGCATGGTTCCCATGTAGTACCCTGAGTCTTTAACACGTGTCAGCTGACAGGAGAGGAAGTTGGCATGGTTCCCATGTAGTAGACTGAGTCTTAAACACGTGTCAGCTGACAGGAGAGGAAGTTGGCATGGTTCCCATGTAGTAGACTGAGTCTTTAACACGTGTCAGCTGATAGGAGAGGAAGTTGGCATGGTTCCCATGTAGTACCCTGAGTCTTTAACACGTGTCAGCTGACAGGAGAGGAAGTTGGCATGGTTCCCATGTAGTAGACTGAGTCTTAAACACGTGTCAGCTGACAGGAGAGGAAGTTGGCATGGTTCCCATGTAGTAGACTGAGTCTCACATGTCAGCTGATAGGAGAGGAAGCTGGCATGGTTCCCATGTAGTACCCTGAGTCTTAAACACGTGTCAGCTGACAGGAGAGGAAGCTGGCATGGTTCCCATGTAGTAGACTGAGTCTTTAACACGTGTCAGCTGATAGGAGAGGAAGCTGGCATGGTTCCCATGTAGTAGACTGAGTCTTTAACACGTGTCAGCTGATAGGAGAGGAAGCTGGCATGGTTCCCATGTAGTAGACTGAGTCTCACATGTCAGCTGATAGGAGAGGAAGCTGGCATGGTTCCCATGTAGTACCCTGAGTCTTAAACACGTGTCAGCTGACAGGAGAGGAAGCTGGCATGGTTCCCATGTAGTAGACTGAGTCTTTAACACGTGTCAGCTGATAGGAGAGGAAGCTGGCATGGTTCCCATGTAGTAGACTGAGTCTTTAACACGTGTCAGCTGATAGGAGAGGAAGTTGGCATGGTTCCCATGTAGTACCCTGAGTCTTTAACACGTGTCAGCTGACAGGAGAGGAAGTTGGCATGGTTCCCATGTAGTAGACTGAGTCTTAAACACGTGTCAGCTGACAGGAGAGGAAGTTGGCATGGTTCCCATGTAGTAGACTGAGTCTCACATGTCAGCTGACAGGAGAGGAAGCTGGGATGTCTCCATGACCTGAAATTTGATATGAAACAATTTTTCCATCGTGATCTGCTTTGAGATGGTCTGCTTCTGTTGGATTTATCAGTGTGCCGTCATAAAGGTTTACTGTAGCTGTTCTTGGTTGGAGAACTGGAGTGGCGTCTTCCGTGACTCGCTGTAGTCCCCCCCGTGTCCAGTTGACGTTTTAATTGTATGACTGGGGTCGTATGTCAATGGGTCAGCACTGAGTGGAGCTAGTTTGTTTTGCCTCGTCTTTCAGAGTTATTAACCTGTGAGATGTGTTGAGGTATGTTTACAGGTATGTGTTGAGGTGTGTGTTGAGGTGTGTGTTGAGGTGCGTGTTGAGTTTGTTTACAGGTATGCTAGGCATTTGGCTTTGGCATGTACTGAACCACAGTATAACAGTATAATGACAGGGTAAGTTGTTTGGCAGTGTGTTTTTGGTAGTGTCCCCTGTGAACTCCGTTTACGACCATACGTTTGGCCTTTTGATTGTGACGGTCTCTTACGGTCGTGAATAATGTCTCTGGTCCACTTGAACAACACGTGTCTATGACTTGGTTCAGGTTCTGTGAGCATGCGCGTTCACGCAGCTTTGTCTTTTAGTGCCCGACACGAACCAGTACCTCTCGTAATTCACATGTCTACCATCTTTGCTCGGATGTTTCACGTAGACTTTTTTGACGAGCGTTAAACATGTACCTTTTTTCGTAGAGCACGTACTCGGGGCGGCAGGGTAGCCTCGTGGTTAGAGCGTTGGACTAGTAACCAGAAGGTTGTCAGCTCGGGAGTTTGAACTTGCAAGGTACTAATCTGTCGTTCTGCCCCTGAACAGGCAGTTAACCCGCTGTTCCCAGGCCGTCATTGAAAATAATAATTTGTTCTTAACTGACTTGCCTGGTTAAATAAAGGTTAAAAAATAATAGTTAAAAAATTGAATGAGTGTTTCTGTAGCTCCTCTATCATTTCTTTGACCAGGTCAGTTCTCTCTGCTTTAGACATGTAGATTCCACTGGGAGATGTGACATTCCTTTCCCATCACGGTTAGCAGAGTTACGATACAGACCTCTGCTTCCTTTTCGTCCAGGCCTGTAGTTATCTCATATTTGCCCCATTGTGCTCTAATGGGGGGGGGGGGTTTGAAGCTAGTTGGCACATCCCCTTCCTCCAGTGCATTTCTCCATGTGTCGTTTTTGATTCGTCAATGATAATACCTACTTGGTTTAGTCGTCTGACATGTTTTGTATGCTGATTATTCGGTACAAGGACCAAGGTAATGTTGATTTTAGAAGGTCTTTACTTCAGTATCAGTGTCTCCTATGTACAGCTCCATTCAGTGCATAGTAATGCCAAACTTGACTCACTGGTACTATATAGTATCACACTAAGATACACATAACAGCAACACCATCTATTGGCCCTGGCGACATCTCGTAGCAATGTCAAAGTAGAACATTTTTTAAATGTTTAATATATATTAATATATGCCATTTAGCAGACGCTTTTATCCAAAGCGACTTACAGTCATGTGTGCATGAACTAATTTCAAATTAAACTTGACTGACATGCCGACCGACCGAGAGGACAGACACAGGCGGGCGGACCGACGGACGGACGGACGGGCAGAGAGGCAGGCGGGTGGACCGACCGACAGACAGGCGCGCGGACAGACAGACATACGCGCGGACAGACAGACAGACAGACAGACGCGCGGACAGACAGACAGACAGACAGACGCGCGGACAGACAGACGCGCGGACAGACAGACAGGCGGGGCGGGCGGGCGGGGCGGGCAGACGGGCGGGCAGGCGGGCGGGCGGACCAACAGGCGGGCGGGCGGACCGACAGACAGACAGGCGGGCGGGCGGACCGACAGACAGACAGACGGGCGGGCGGACCGACAGACAGACGGGCGGGCGGACCGACAGACGGGCGGACCGACGGGCGGGCGGGCGGACCGACAGACAGACAGGCGGGCGGACCGACGGGCGGGCGGACCGACAGACAGACGGACGGGCGGGTGGGTGGGTGGGCGGACCAATCGATAGCCAGAGCGGCAGGCGGACCACATTTTCTACGACCCCTGGTCTGAAAAGTACTAGCCTCTGGCTCCCTCCCATATAACTAATATAATTGGTTTTGGACTTATTGTTAATGTTTTGTTGACCAACAGGGGACTCTACATTGAGCCTGCAGAAGTGGATGTTTGAGCAGCAGGCGTTGCAGGAGTACATCCTCCTCTGCTGTCAGAACCCTGCTGGTGGGCTGCTGGACAAGCCTGGCAAGTATGTACCCTACACACTACACACACACTACATATACACTACACACACACACTACGTATACACTACACACACACACTACGTATACACTACACACACACACTACGTATACACTACACACACACACACTACGTATACACCACACACACACTACGTATACACTATATACACTATCTACTACAGAGAGCGATGGGGGGGGGATTCCGGAACAAGGATAAACTGCAACAGATGATGTCACAGGTAGACACTTTCGGTCTGCCTTGGATGGGCATTAAGAATATGGCAAACACCCCCTTCAAAGCGAGGCAACGTATCAATCCCTGCCTGGACAACAAGAGGTTGTGCCTCTCTACAGCCAATTAACTAAGTTCTTAGTTCTTCACCCCGCTCCCCCGGCCCGTCTGGAGGAGGATGTCATGGCAACCGAGAACACGCGAGGTAGTCGTACGAGTGTGTGTTTGTTTTTTTTGTTTTTTACACGAAATAGTCTGTGGCCTGATGACATAAGTGGTAGTGTCTTGAAACACTGTTCTGCTCAGCTGAGTGGTGTCTTCTCTCTCTTCCAGTGGCCCCTTGATATACATTGTTTCCATAGAGACGGCATTTCCAATCTATTGTTGTACCTGTCCCGAAAACCTCTCATCCATCTGCATCAAATGTGTATAGACCTGTCTCTCTTAAATCTCTTTTAAATAATCAACACCAGCACCAGACACCTTCTTGACCCCCTCCATTTTGCACACCGGTCAGACTGAGAGGAGACTGAGGACTTGATGCTATGCTTATCACACGGATCACCAACTTCCTAGCTGATAGGTCCCAGCAAGGTACGAGTTGGCAACACACACTCTGAGGTGGGTTCAACTTCAGTTGGAACCCCACAGGGCAGTGTTCTTTCACCATTACTATACATACTGTATACAGACAGCTGCCTGAGACGGTTCCCAGGGCGCCACCTGATCAAATATACTGCTTTGGTTAGTCTTCTCGAAGGGGATGAGACAGAGAGAGGACCAACTCTGAATGATTTGGCTGTCATCCCATCTAAATTTAAATACATTCAAAAACAAAGGACACGATCATTTGACTTTGGAAGGAACCACCACTGATAAAAGGTGAACCCATTGAAATAGTGAAGGAGTGCAAACACCTTGGGCTTGTCATCATCAACAAGCTGTCCTGACGCTATTTTTAAGAAAGGCCAACAGACTGTATTTCCTAAGGAAACTGCGCTTTAAAAAAAAAAAAAATGTTGATCTAATCATCATGGTTCTAAATTATTTATTGAGATCATTCTGTCCTACTGCTTGACCTGCTGCTTTGGGGATATCAAGGCTGCAGTGGGGGAAAAAAGTTTAAACAAGATAGTCAGGACTTGTAGAAAAATCACGGGGCAAGAACCGTCATCTCTACCTGGGCAGAGCTCTCCATAAGGTGAATAAAATAGAGGTTGACTCCTCCCTGAATTCCCTCTGTCATATCTCTACCTGGGCAGAGCTCTCCATAAGGTGAATACAATAGAGGTTGACTCCTCCCTGAATTCCCTCTGTCATATCTCTACCTGGGCAGAGCTCTCCATAAGGTGAATACAATAGAGGTTGACTCCTCCCTGAATTCCCTCTGTCATATCTCTACCTGGGCAGAGCTCTCCATAAGGTGAATACAATAGAGGTTGACTCCTCCCTGAATTCCCTCTGTCATATCTCTACCTGGGCAGAGCTCTCCATAAGGTGAATACAATAGAGGTTGACTCCTCCCTGAATTCCCTCTGTCATATCTCTACCTGGGCAGAGCTCTCCATAAGGTGAATAAAATAGAGGTTGACTCCTCCCATTCACCCCACCCTGAATTCCCTCTGGCCGCAGGTACAGACTCCCTGAGGTAAAAAAAATATATAAAAAAAATATAAAAATAGGGCCAAACACTTTTTTTATTCCGAATGCAATTCTGCAACTTAATATGTTGACTAATTGCATATAGCAACTCCACTTTGCCTATTTGCGTGTAAATATCCTTTGCTCTTTTTTTTTAGATGTGATATTACCTTTATTTAACCAGGCAAGTCAGTTAAGAACACATTCTTATTTTCAATGATGGCCTGGGAACAGTGGGTTTACTGCCTGTTCCGGGGCAGAACGACAGATTTGTACCTTGTCAGCTCGGGGGTTTGAACTTGCAACCTTCCGGTTACTAGTCCATATGTTTTATGACTGCTGCAAGATGAATTGCCTCTGAGGAAATGTAAAGTCTTCAGAATCTGAATGTTATTTATCATCCCGTATAACAGTGCCTGTCTCATCTGGAGTGGCCTAGAGAAGTTAGGATAGGTAATTCAGAGATAGCTAAGCTAACCAGCTATAACTAGCTAGATTAATTCAGAGATAGCTAAGCTAACTAGGTTAATTCAGAGCTAGCTAAGCTAACTAGGTTAATTCAGAGCTTGCTAAGTTCATTCAGAGCTAGCTAACTAGCTAGGTTAATTCAGAGCTAGCTAAGCTAACTAGGTTAATTCAGAGCTAGCTAAGCTAACTAGGTTAATTCAGAGCTTGCTAAGTTAATTCAGAGCTAGCTAACTAGCTAGGTTAATTCAGAGCTAGCTAAGCTAACTAGGTTAATTCAGAGCTAGCTAAGCTAACTAGGTTAATTCAGAGCTTGCTTAGCTAACTAGGTTAATTCAGAGCTTGCTAAGCTAAGTTCATTCAGAGTAGGTTAATTCAGAGCTAGCTAAGCTAACTAGGTTAATTCAGTTAAGAACAAATTCTTAATGACAACCCACTGTTCCTAGGCTAACTGCCTGTTGTACCTTGTCAGCTCCGGGATTTGAACTTGTAAACTTCCGGTTACGAGTCCAACGCTCTAACCACTAGGCTACCCTGCCGCCCCAATTGAGGCCACATGCTGCGGTTTCTCCCCAACCCCATTCAGATAAAACAGCCTACCTGCTGATTTGCTCTTTGAAGCTTATTTATTCCATCTTGCATTGAATTAGTGAACTCTCACTCCACTTGCTACATATTGACCTTCTTCGCCCATTTGATTGGCAACGTAAACAACAAGCTACACACGTGAAGGCTACCTTTGTTTTTATGGGCCGAACCGTGCACGTCATAACTACATTGAAAAGTTTGTTTTATTAAATGTAGTATTTTAAGTCATTGTATATCCAATATTGCATGGATATTTTTTATTTCATTTGGGAAAAGCATTTTCAGTGTTAAAAATCTGGTTTAAAGAAAATGTGCTTGCTAAAATGTAGGCCCGTTTAGATGTTCAAATAACCATGCACAACCCTACCCATGTACAACCCTACCCATGCACACCCATGCACACCTCTACCCATGCACAACCCTACCCATGCACACCCATGCACACCTCTACCCATGCACACCCCTACCCATGCACACCCCTACCCATGCACACCCCTACCCATGCACACCCCTACCCTGGCTAGAAGAAATCTGTTACTCTGAAAGAGATGTCTCAAAGAGACATAGGGGGATCAACGCCACGGTGCATTGAAGCTGTTCTGGAGGCTCGTGGAGTCCTATTAAGACTCTTGATGTTGGCGTTTCCTTTATTTTGGCAGTTAACTGTGTGTATTACATACAGACACACCCTCTTTTTTTTTTAACAATAAATTGATTGCAGAAACAAGAACCTCCTTTCAACACATTCCTCTTCCTTTCCTCCTCAAGATCCAGAGACTTCTACCACACCTGTTACTGTCTGAGTGGTCTGTCCGTAGCGCAGCACTTTGGCAACATGGACCTGCACCACGAGCTGATCGTCGGCCGGGAGGAGAACAGACTGGTGAGCCTCTAGGAGTTTTTCGAGAATGTTTAATGCTCCCCTTTCTGATTTGTTAGACACTTTCTTGTTTAAATTAGCATGAACATCATACAGTATGACCCGGAAGTGGACCGTTTCCTGTTCCCGTCCTATCATGTGAACGCTTACATTGTTTACGTTTTAGCTGGTGGCCCACTCTTTGATGGAATTCACATTTTACATGGCTTTAAAAAGTTGTGTTTTCTTCTCTCCAGGCCCCCAGCCACCCCGTCTACAACATCTGTCCAGAGAAGGTAGCCCAGGCCATCCAACACTTCCACCAGCTGCTTGTCCCCGTGCCTGCACAGAAAGAGGGGTCCTCGGCCTGCAACACTACCGCTGACCACTCCTAGTGCTCACAGTGTCGGCATGGCTATGAGCGTATTTGAGGGGGTCAATTTGAGCATGAAGGCGAGGCTCCGAATCGCTTATCTTGAATGAATAGTTTATTTGGGATGCAAGGTTTGTCTATATCGGTGATTCTTTTGCACTACGACTGCAATGATAAACTCTGGGATAAGGTAGTAGTGGCACATAACCCCTGATACAGGATCAGATATTTTTGTCATCCTCCTTAGGATTCGGGGGAAATCTGTTCCTAGATCTGTGGTTAGGAGCAACTTCTAGTGCCTTCAGAATGTATTCACACCACTTGATTTTTTCCAAATTTTTTGATGTTACAAAGTGGGATTAAAATGGATTAAATTGTCATTTTTGGTCAACGATCTACACAGAATTCTACCTTATTACATTTTATTTTTTTTATTATTTTTTTTTATATAAATATATATAAGTTCACACATTCTTTAAAAAGTAATGGTTGTTAATCATTGATAAGACTTGAATGCCATTTTCAAGTCTTGTCATAGAATTTCAAGTAGATATAAGTAAAAACTGTAACTAGACCATTCAAATATTCAATGTTGTCTTGGTTAAGCAACTCCAGTGTAGATTTGGCCTTGTGTTGTAGGTTATTGTCCTGCTGAAAGGTGAATTCATCTCCCAGTGTCTGGTGGAAAGATTTTCCTCTAGAATTTTGCATGTGCTTTGCTCCATTCTGTGAATTTTTTTATCCTGAAAAACTCCCCAGTCCTTAACAATGACAAATATACCCATAACATGATGCAGCCACTAGTATTCTTGAAAATATGGAACGTGGTATTGGATTTTGCCCCAAACATAACGCTTTGTATTCAGGACAAGACATTAATTTATTGGCCACATTTTTTGCAGTATTACTTTAGTACCTTGTTGCAAACCGGATGTATGGAGGCTTCCTTCTTTTCAATTAGGTTAGTATTGTGGAGTAAGTACAATGTTGAGCCATCCTCACCGTTGGCCTCATGGTGAAATCCCAGAGCAGTTTCCTTCCTTTCCGGCAACTGAGTTAGGAAGGACGCCTGTATATTTTTAGTGACTGGGTGTATTGATATACCATACAAAGTGTAATAAATAACTTCACCATGCTCCAAGGGATATTTAGCTTTTAATTTTTTACCCATCTACCAATAGGTGCCCTTCTTTGCAAGGCATTTAAAAACCTCCCTGGTCTTTGTGGTTGAATCTGTGCTTGGAATTCACTACTCGATTTGAGGGGCCTGTATGTGTGGGGCAATCATTCAAAAATCATGTTAACCACTAATATTGAACACAGTGGGTCCATGTGATTTGTTTAACACTTTTACTCTTGAACTTAAGTTAGTCATATAACAAAAGGGGTGAATAGTTGACTCAAAACATTTCAGCATTTTTAAAAACAAAATTACCACTTTGACATTATGGGTATCAATGACACAATCTAAATGTAATTCATATTAAATTGTGTCTGTAACACAAATTGTGGAAGAGTTAAAGGGGTGTGATGGGACTGTATATGTGGAGCGGTGGGCTTGCTGAGAAGTGGACTAAAAGTATCCATCCAGCAGAAACGGGTTGATTGCTGGTCCCCAACTGACAAACAAGGGATTGGGAGAAGAGGAGAAAATTAGGGCTGTCCAAATAAAGGCCTGAGTATAAATTGTTGGTATCTTGAATGGTTGTGAGTTATTTACTTTATACAGAAATGTAATATATACTGTGACTGTTGTGGTCGTCTGACCAAGGTGAATTAACCAAATAAATGTTCATACCACCAGTGCAGAACGTTTGGATGACTGACCTAAACTCCTCTGTGCAAAGCTGTTTAAGTCAATCTGAAGTTATTCAGATGGATATCTTCAATAGTTACTAGCTCCAGTCAGAGCCACATTCAGTGGGGAGAACAAGTATTTGATACACCTGCCGATTTTGCAGGTTTTCCTACTTACAAAGCATGTAGAGGTCTAATTTTTTTTAATCATAGATACACTTCAACTGTGAGAAACAGAATCTAAAACAAAAATCCAGAAAATCACATTGTATGATTTATAAGTATGTGTTTAAGCATTTTATTGCATGACACAAGTATTTGATCATCTACCAACCAGTAAGAATTCTGAAGACACCTGTCTACACACGCAAACAGACTCCAACCTCTCCACAATTGCCAAGACCAGAGAGCTGTGTAAGGACATCAGGGATAAAAATGTAGACCTGCACAAGGCTGGGATGGGCTACAGGACAAGCAGCTTGGTGAGAAGACAACTGTTGGTGCAATTATTAGAAAATGGAATAAGTTCAAGATGACGGTCAATCACCTTCGGTCTGGGGCTCCATGCAAGATCTCACCTCGTGGGGCATCAATGACCATGAGGAAGGTGAGGGATCAGCCCAGAACTACACGGCAGGACGTGGTCAATGACCTGAAGAGAGCTGGGACCACAGTCTCAAAGAAAACCATTAGTAACACACTACGCCGTCATGGATTAAAATACTGCAGCGCACGCAAGGTCCCCCTGCTCAAGCTAGCGCATGTCCAGGCCCGTCTGAAGTTTGCCAATGACCATCTGGATGATCCAGAGGAGAAGGTCATGTGGTCTGATGAGACTAAACTCCACTCGCCGTGTTTGGAGGAGAAAGAAGGATCAGTACAACTCCAATAACACCATCCCAATAAAATGCTAATTAATTACTTAAAAATCATACAATGTGATTTTCTGGATTTTTGTTTTAGATTCCGTCTCTCACAGTTGAAGTGTACCTATGATACAAATTACAGACCTCTACATGCTTTGTAAGTAGAAAAACCTGCCAAATTGGCAGTGTATCAAATACTTGTTCTCCCCACTGTATATACAAAGAGTTGGGACATTGAGAGTTCTGCATTATGATGCATCAACATGACACTACAACATTCTATAGCAGCCATGTCAGAACCCCATTAACCTGACACTGCAACATTCTGTAGCAGCCATGTTAGAACCCCATTAACATGACACTACAACATTCTGTAGCAGCCATGTTAGAACCCCATTGACATGACACTACAACATTCTAGAGCAGCCATGTTAGAACCCCATTAACATGACACTACAACATTCTATAGCAGCCATGTTAGAACTCCATTAACATGACACTACAACATTCTATAGCAGCCATGTTAGAACCCCATTAACATGACACTACAACATTCTATAGCAGCCATGTTAGAACCCCATTAACATGACACTACAACATTCTATAGCAGCCATGTTAGAACCCCATTAACATGACACTACAACATTCTGTAGCAGCCATGTTAGAACCCCATTGACATGACACTACAACATTCTAGAGCAGCCATGTTAGAACTCCATTAACATGACACTACATTCTAGAGCAGCCATGTTAAAACCCCATTAACATGACACTACAACATTCTATAGCAGCCATGTTAGAACTCCATTAACATGACACTACAACATTCTATAGCAGCCATGTTAGAACCCCATTAACATGACACTACAACATTCTAGAGCAGCCATGTTAGAACCCCATTAACATGACACTACAACATTCTAGAGCAGCCATGTTAGAACCCCATTAACATGACACTACATTCTAGAGCAGCCATGTTAAAACCCCATTAACATGACACTACATTCTAGAGCAGCCATGTTAGAACCCCATTAACATGACACTACATTCTAGAGCAGCCATGTTAGAACCCCATTAACATGACACTACATTCTATAGCAGCCATGTTAGAACTCCATTAACATGACACTACAACATTCTATAGCAGCCATGTTAGAACCCCATTAACATGACACTACAACATTCTATAGCAGCCATGTTAGAACCCCATTAACATGACACTACAACATTCTATAACAGCCATGTTAGAACCCCATGGGGAATAGAATGTCCAGAACGAGTATTATTTTAACAATGTAACTGAATGTCTGGAATTAGAACAATATAAAAGTTGTCTAAACTCTACATGTAGGTCTCTGGCCTCCACCCATTTCATTTCTGAGAAGTCAGAAGGGTAAGCAGTTCTTTGAATTCTTCAACCCTGTTGGCCAGTTTGTCATCAAACAGCTCACAGAACTGCCCTCTATCATAACACAGCTCTGTCCCAAATGGCATTATGTTCCCTAGTATAGGGTGTCACACCCTATGTTTTTCCTGTGAGGGCAAACCAGTTGTATGACATGACAGGAGTTATATATGCCTCCCCCCGTCAGTCATTTCGACACCAGACACACACCTGGGGTGTGTTCAATTAGCTGTGTTTGCTACGTTTTGTGGTTTTGAGTTACATTTGCTCCTATTTGGTGGGGTGTGGCCGTTTGAAATCACAAAACTCAGGCAGCACACACACATCATAAGGTAATCACCCTCTGGGCCAACAGAGTTTACCAGTTCCGTTTCCATTGAATTCGTTTGCACACCGTTTTGTCTTACTGAACGCAGCCCTGGATACCGGCTGCCATTACAAACCAGAAAAACAGTCCTCTAAGTGGATGGATGGACTGTCAGCACTCAGTAAACACACAGTCCTCTAGGTGGATGGATGGTCTGTCAGCACTCAGTAAACACACAGTCCTCTAGGTGGATGGATGGTCTGTCAGCACTCAGTAAACACACAGTCCTCTAGGTGGATGGATGGACTGTCAGCACTCAGTAAACACACAGTCCTCTAGGTGGATGGATGGTCTGTCAGCACTCAGTAAACACAGTCCTCTTGGTGGATGGATGGACTGTCAGCACTCAGTAAACACACAGTCCTCTAAGTGGATGGATGGACTGTCAGCACTCAGTAAACACAGTCCTCTAGGTGGATGGATGGACTGTCAGCACTCAGTAAACACACAGTCCTCTAAGTGGATGGATGGACTGTCAGCACTCAGTAAACACACAGTCCTCTAGGTGGATGGATGGTCTGTCAGCACTCAGTAAACACACAGTCCTCTAGGTGGATGGATGGTCTGTCAGCACTCAGTAAACACAGTCCTCTTGGTGGATGGATGGACTGTCAGCACTCAGTAAACACACAGTCCTCTAAGTGGATGGATGGACTGTCAGCACTCAGTAAACACAGTCCTCTAGGTGGATGGATGGACTGTCAGCACTCAGTAAACACACAGTCCTCTAGGTGGATGGATGGACTGTCAGCACTCAGTAAACACACAGTCCTCTAGGTGGATGGATGGACTGTCAGCACTCAGTAAACACAGTCCTCTAGGTGGATGGATGGACTGTCAGCACTCAGTGAACACACAGTCCTCTCAGTGGATGGATGGTCTGTCAGCACTCAGTAAACACACAGTCCTCTAGGTGGATGGATGGACTGTCAGCACTCAGTAAACACAGTCCTCTAGGTGGATGGATGGACTGTCAGCACTCAGTGAATGGATGGTCTGTCAGCACTCAGTAAACACACAGTCCTCTAGGTGGATGGATGGTCTGTCAGCACTCAGTAAACACACAGTCCTCTAGGTGGATGGATGGACTGTCAGCACTCAGTAAACACACAGTCCTCTAGGTGGATGGATGGACTGTCAGCACTCAGTGAACACACAGTCCTCTCAGTGGATGGATGGTCTGTCAGCACTCAGTAAACACACAGTCCTCTAGGTGGATGGATGGTCTGTCAGCACTCAGTAAACACACAGTCCTCTAGGTGGATGGATGGTCTGTCAGCACTCAGTAAACACACAGTCCTCTAGGTGGATGGATGGTCTGTCAGCACTCAGTAAACACAGTCCTCTTGGTGGATGGATGGACTGTCAGCACTCAGTAAACACAGTCCTCTGGGTGGATGGATGGACTGTCAGCACTCAGTAAACACAGTCCTCTGGGTGGATGGATGGACTGTCAGCACTCAGTAAACACAGTCCTCTGGGTGGATGGATGGACTGTCAGCACTCAGTAAACACAGTCCTCTGGGTGGATGGATGGTCTGTCAGCACTCAGTAAACACAGTCCTCTGGGTGGATGGATGGACTGTCAGCACTCAGTAAACACAGTCCTCTGGGTGGATGGATGGACTGTCAGCACTCAGTAAACACACAGTCCTCTAGGTGGATGGATGGACTGTCAGCACTCAGTAAACACAGTCCTCTTGGTGGATGGATGGACTGTCAGCACTCAGTAAACACAGTCCTCTGGGTGGATGGATGGACTGTCAGCACTCAGTAAACACAGTCCTCTGGGTGGATGGATGGACTGTCAGCACTCAGTAAACACAGTCCTCTGGGTGGATGGATGGACTGTCAGCACTCAGTAAACACACAGTCCTCTAGGTGGATGGATGGTCTGTCAGCACTCAGTAAACACACAGTCCTCTGGGTGGATGGATGGACTGTCAGCACTCAGTAAACACACAGTCCTCTAGGTGGATGGATGGTCTGTCAGCACTCAGTAAACACAGTCCTCTGGGTGGATGGATGGACTGTCAGCACTCAGTAAACACACAGTCCTCTGGGTGGATGGATGGACTGTCAGCACTCAGTAAACACACAGTCCTCTAGGTGGATGGATGGTCTGTCAGCACTCAGTAAACACAGTCCTCTGGGTGGATGGATGGTCTGTCAGCACTCAGTAAACAGTCCTCTGGGTGGATGGATGGACTGTCAGCACTCAGTAAACACAGGAACACACAGTCCTCAATTACCTGTTACCCCGGCACATCAGCTCAGTACTGGTGCCAAGTCACTACATATCTACCTCAATTACCTGTTACCCCCGGCACATCAGCTCAGTACTGGTGCCAAGTCACTACATATCTACCTCAATTACCTGTTACCCCCGGCACATCAACTCAGTACTGGTGCCAAGTCACTACATATCTACCTCAATTACCTGTTACCCCCGGCACATCAACTCAGTACTGGTGCCAAGTCACTACATATCTACCTCAATTACCTGTTACCCCCGGCACATCAACTCAGTACTGGTGCCAAGTCACTACATATCTACCTCAATTACCTGTTACCCCCGGCACATCAGCTCAGTACTGGTGCCAAGTCACTACATATCTACCTCAATTACCTGTTACCCCCGGCACATCAGCTCAGTACTGGTGCCAAGTCACTACATATCTACCTCAATTACCTGTTACCCCGGCACATCAGCTCAGTACTGGTGCCAAGTCACTACATATCTACCTCAATTACCTGTTACCCCGGCACATCAGCTCAGTACTGGTGCCAAGTCACTACATATCTACCTCAATTACCTGTTACCCCGGCACATCAACTCAGTACTGGTGCCAAGTCACTACATATCTACCTCAATTACCTGTTACCCCGGCACATCAGCTCAGTACTGGTGCCAAGTCACTACATATCTACCTCAATTACCTGTTACCCCCGGCACATCAGCTCAGTACTGGTGCCAAGTCACTACATATCTACCTCAATTACCTGTTACCCCCGGCACATCAACTCAGTACTGGTGCCAAGTCACTACATATCTACCTCAATTACCTGTTACCCCCGGCACATCAGCTCAGTACTGGTGCCAAGTCACTACATATCTACCTCAATTACCTGTTACCCCCGGCACATCAGCTCAGTACTGGTGCCAAGTCACTACATATCTACCTCAATTACCTGTTACCCCCGGCACATCAACTCAGTACTGGTGCCAAGTCACTACATATCTACCTCAATTACCTGTTACCCCCGGCACATCAGCTCAGTACTGGTGCCAAGTCACTACATATCTACCTCAATTACCTGTTACCCCGGCACATCAGCTCAGTACTGGTGCCAAGTCACTACATATCTACCTCAATTACCTGTTACCCCGGCACATCAGCTCAGTACTGGTGCCAAGTCACTACATATCTACCTCAATTACCTGTTACCCCCGGCACATCAGCTCAGTACTGGTGCCAAGTCACTACATATCTACCTCAATTACCTGTTACCCCGGCACATCAGCTCAGTACTGGTGCCAAGTCACTACATATCTACCTCAATTACCTGTTACCCCGGCACATCAGCTCAGTACTGGTGCCAAGTCACTACATATCTACCTCAATTACCTGTTACCCCGGCACATCAGCTCAGTACTGGTGCCAAGTCACTACATATCTACCTCAATTACCTGTTACCCCGGCACATCAGCTCAGTACTGGTGCCAAGTTATCGTTGTCCCCCCTCGCATTGTTGGGAAGGGCCCATAAGCATTTCACTGTTAGTCTACACCTGTTACTTACAATGCAGGTGACATCTAAACATTAAACATGTATAATGTATCATTTCTCTTCAGATTATGTTTGGCTACGTTGTCCACTTAACAGAAGAACCTGCAACAAAATACAGAATCACACTTTTTAGAGGATAAAATAGTTTTATTTATAGTCTCATAGTAAAGGTAGGCCTCAACTTGCAAGACAATTGTTGGCAGTATGTACAACATACTTGTAATTTCCATGGAATGGAATCAGACAAAGATTATTTAGTTTAACACTAATTATACCCTAAAATGGGGGAGGGAGGGGAGATAATTGAAAAGATAAACATACACACATTTCCTAGACACGCAAAACGCTTTCTTTTTTTTTCCACTTGGGGAGTCGCCGACATTAAGAGTTCACTGTGTAATTCACAACACCTTGACAGGGACGTCATTTTGTCCTCAAATTGAATAGAAAACGGGAACTACATTGACATTCATATCTATTTCATACCTTTGAAGAAGCACAACTACAAGTGACAAATTTGTGAGAATACAAAATGCATAACATTTTTTTTGAGAACTTGAAAAACATACAATCAATAATGTTCGTATTTCTTTAAAACATGGAGATTACCGACTCAGCCACCTAAAGTCATTCACTAGTTCAAGCTAAAAGACAGAAGGAATCTAGTCCTTTTTACCAAAACATCAATGATTTTCTATAAAAAGGGGATTATATTTGTTTTAATTTCACCGTGTTTCAAAAAGGAAAACTAATTCTATGGGCCTGAGGTGGGTTTTTCTTTCAGTTTTACATCAATATTTAGCTTCAAATTCTTTTTGTGGAAAAAAAGTTGGTTTTAAAAAATGGTTTAAAAAAAGGTAAGCTTCTCCGACAGACGACTCTGCTTGACATGTGTAAATTCTAAAACAGACAAAGACAACAAAAAAAACACAAAAAAACAAAATAATATTTCAGCAGTGCTTGGAGGAGTACGCCTCTTCTCTCCGTAGCCTTCCACTGGGAGGAGAGAGTTTTGGATAGTTGACATTGCTGAGAGAGGAGAGGAAAGGGGAGAGAGAGCGAGAAAGGGAAAATGTTTTTTTTTTTCCTTGCACGTTATGTTCTAAAAATCAATGTTCTTCCTCTCAGCTCCCTCCCTCTCCCTCGCTCGCTCTCTCTCCGTCCCTCTCCCTCTCCAGTGGATAGCGTGATGAAGAGACTTCAGGATAGACAGATCATGAGGGAAGGATTGGAGTCTTCACTATGCAGTGAGAGCACATCCAGAGAAAGAATGTAGTGGGAATTACAGGATAAGTACTGGCTACTGGACCAGTACCCGTGCCTGCAGTACCCCTCCACACCAGGCGTGGCACTGTGGGCTAGTACAGAGTCCTAGCTGGCCTCCACGCGGAGCTTCTTCCTGGGGGCTGGGGGTTCCTCTGGCTCGGACTCGGAGCTGGAGTCAGAGCCTCCGTCGAAAGCGGACACAGCGCTGCCTTTAGGGTTGGTGTACAGGTTGCTGTCTGAAGAACTGTAGCTGGCCTGGAGCTGCGTCGAACCCTTCACCTTCTCCAGGGCACGCACTACAGGGGAAAAGAGAATGGGGAGAAGGAGAGGACAGAGAAAGGAAGGAAATAGACAAAGGGAGGAAAAAGAAAGAGGATGGAGGAGAGGGAGCAAGGGAGAATAAAGAAAAGGGTTGAGAAGATGAAGAGGTAAATGTCAAAGGTCAATGTCCAAATTTGACCCATAAGCAGACAAACACACACTACAGAAACAAGGTCCATAGGTACAGTAATCCTACTACAGGAAGAGATGGTCCGTAGGTACGGTAGATTCTCCATCATACTACAGGTAGATGGTCCGTAGGTACGGTAGGTTCTCCATCATACTCACCTTGCTGCTCCAGCAGTGCGTTCTGCCTCTTCAGGTCGTCGATGTCCTGCTGGTGGGTGTGGTTTTTCCTCCTCATGTACTGGATATAGTCTGTGGCTTTGTCTAGAATCTGAGCTCGGGACGCCTGTTTGATAGATTGCTGTTGGCAACAAAGGGAAAACTCAAATATGACAAGGAAAGATGTCAGTGTCCTTATTAAAATCACATTTGCTAGCACAACAACCTCCCTTCACCGACCCCTCTAGCACAACAACCTCCCTTCACCGACCCCTCTAGCACAACAACCTCCCTTCACCGACCCCTCTAGCACAGCTACCATAACAACCTCCCTTCACCGACCCCTCTAGCACAGCTACCATAACAACCTCCCTTCACCGACCCCTCTAGCACAACCTCCCTACACCGACCCCTCTAGCACAGCTATCATACACCGACCCCTCTAGCACAGCTACCATAACAACCTCCCTACACCGACCCCTCTAGCACAGCTACCATAACAACCTCCCTACACGACCCCTCTAGCACAGCTACCATAACAACCTCCCTACACCGACCCCTCTAGCACAGCTATCATACACCGACCCCTCTAGCACAGCTACCATAACAACCTCCCTACACCGACCCCTCTAGCACAGCTACCATAACAACCTCCCTACACCGACCCCTCTAGCACAGCTATCATACACCGACCCCTCTAGCACAGCTACCATAACAACCTCCCTACACCGACCCCTCTAGCACAGCTACCATAACAACCTCCCTACACGACCCCTCTAGCACAGCTACCATAACAACCTCCCTACACCGACCCTCTAGCACAGCTATCATACACCGACCCCTCTAGCACAGCTACCATAACAACCTCCCTACACCGACCCCTCTAGCACAGCTACCATAACAACCTCCCTACACCGACCCCTCTAGCACAGCTATCATACACCGACCCCTCTAGCACAGCTACCATAACAACCTCCTTACACCGACCCCTCTAGCACAGCTACCATAACAACCTCCCTACACGACCCCTCTAGCACAGCTACCATAACAACCTCCCTACACCGACCCCTCTAGCACAGCTATCATACACCGACCCCTCTAGCACAGCTATCATACACCGACCCCTCTAGCACAGCTACCATAACAACCTCCTTACACCGACCCCTCTAGCACAGCTACCATAACAACCTCCCTACACGACCCCTCTAGCACAGCTACCATAACAACCTCCCTACACCGACCCCTCTAGCACAGCTATCATACACCGACCCCTCTAGCACAGCTACCATAACAACCTCCCTACACCGACCCCTCTAGCACAGCTACCATAACAACCTCCCTACACCGACCCCTCTAGCACAGCTATCATACACCGACCCCTCTAGCACAGCTACCATAACAACCTCCTTACACCGACCCCTCTAGCACAGCTACCATAACAACCTCCCTACACGACCCCTCTAGCACAGCTACCATAACAACCTCCCTACACCGACCCCTCTAGCACAGCTACCATAACAACCTCCTTACACCGACCCCTCTAGCACAGCTACCATAACAACCTCCTTACACCGACCCCTCTAGCACAGCTACCATAACAACCTCCCTACACCGACCCCTCTAGCACAGCTACCATAACAACTGCAGACACACACACCCCCCCAAGCCACGCTGCCGCCCCCGGGCCACGCTGCCGACCCCCCCCCAGGCCACTATAATGCAGACTAACAACCAGACCCTATACAGTGAATTAAGTTTCTAGGATGATTTAAAACCACTAAATCCTGAAGAAGGAGAGAACACGTCAAAATGTGACTAAAGCCCAGAATTATCCACATCCTTACACATAACGATCCTCAGACAGAACCCGAACCAAAACTATCACGAATGTGAACCTGCATAACGTTTCTATGCAGATCAAAAATGTCCATCATTTTACAGTTTCTCAAGAGTCGGTCACAGAAGAATGAATCAGAACGTTTCTATGAGGAGCCTGGATAAGAGCGTCTGCTAAATGACTTAAATGTAATGTAAATGAGCCTGGCTTGGAAAGCAAGGACAGATCCACAATTCCTACAAAAGATCAAACTATAATTACCTCATTTTTTTTTTTTTTTACATTGACAGACTATCGGGAAACAGTGTTAACTGCCTTGTTCAGGGGTAGGATGACAGATTTTTACCTTGTCAGCTCGGGGATTCGATCCAGCAACTTTTCAGTAACTGGCCCAACACTAACCACTAGGCTACCTGATGCCCAAATAATCAAGTCTACAAGATCAGATAACTCCACAAACATTGGTAGTATAGTATTATTCACCCTGATACTAAAGTCTGTTTCCTGAACCACTTAAGTCAATGGATTCCCCCTCATATATCCCCAATAAAGGCAGACTCAGGTAGACATACACAACTGGGAACAACTTCCTGCTCGCAGACATCAACCAACATTGGTGGATAAATGAAGCTGTCCTTACTTGGGGAAAAAATTGTCACAGTTCCAGTCCTTGGGCTCTCCCAAAGGCACCGATGTGATAGTAGCTGGGTCTGGCCTGCTAAGATCATTGACTCTATATGAACCAGATCGTAGCTGGGTCTGGCCTGCTAAGATCATTGACTCTATATGAACCAGATCGTAGCTGGGTCTGGCCTGCTAAGATCATTGACTCTATATGAACCAGATCGTAGCTGGGTCTGGCCTGCTAAGATCATTGACTCTATATGAACCAGATCGTAGCTGGGTCGTGAACTAAGGCAGAATGTCGCTGGAGGGAATAGTCCATTTTACGGCTCCTGACTAATTGTGCCATTTTGTGCATTTCTTTTAACTGATCATAACTTTTTTTCTACGTTATTTTTCCATCATCGTTTGCGACCGAAAAGAGCTTCTGGACATCAGAGCAGCCATCACTAACCTCAATTTGGACCAGGACTTCTGCTTCAATGAGTTGGTGAAAGAAATACTGGTTATCACTGATCAGGCCTAACTCCCCGACACTCAAGAGTTACGGCGCACTGCGTCCCTGACGAGACGACGTCAGAGTGGATACATTTCTTCTACCCTCTGTTCTGGCGAAGTGCAATAACTGGAAAATAAACTGGATGAGCTCCGTTCATGACTATCCTATCCACACTGCGCTAAAGCTGTCGCTTTCAAGGAGCGGGACACTAATCCGGACGTTTCTAAGAAATCCTACTATGCCCTCCGACAAACCAACAAACAGGCAAAGCATCAATACAGGACTAAAATTTAATCTTACTACACTGGCTCTGACAGAGCTTGCAACTGTCCTGGATTACAAAGGGAAACCCAGCTACGAGCTACCCAGTGAAGCGAGCCTACCAGAGGAGTGAAATACCTTCTATGCTTGCTTCGAGGCTGGCACTACTGAACCATGCATAAGAGCACCAGCTGTTCCGGACAACTGTGTGATGACTGTGAGGAAGACCTTTAAACAGATTAACATTCACAAGGTAGCCAGGTGGATATCCAGGACGCATAGAACATGCGCTGACCAGCTGGTGTCGTCACTGACATTTTTAACCTCTCCCTGACCCAGTCTGTAAAACCTATATTGTTTCAAGGAGACCACCATAGTCCCTGTCCCCAAGAACGCCAAGGCAACCTGTCTAAATGACTATCACCCCATAGCACTCACATCAGTAACCATGAAATTCTTTGAAAGGCTCACATCAACACCATCATTCCATGCACCCTGGAACCACTCCAACTTGAATACTGCCCCAACAGATCCACAGATGATGCAATCTTTATTTCAGTCCATATTGTCCTCATCCACCTAGACAAAATGAATACCTACGTGAGAATGCTATTCATTGACAACAGCTCAGCGTTCAACACCATAGTGCCATCCAAGCTCATCCAAAAGCTAAGGACCCTGGGACTAAAAACATCCCTCTGCAACTTGATCCTGGACTTCCTGATGGGCCGCCTCCAGGTGGTGAGGGTAGGCAACAGCACAAACACTAGGCTGACGCTCAACACGGGGGCAACTCAGGGGTGCGTGCTTAGTCCCCTCCTGTACACCCGGTTCACCCACAACTAAGTGGCCATGCACGACTCAAACGCCATCATTAAGTTTACAGGCAACAATAGTGTTAGGCCTGATCACCGACGACGAGAGCCTACAGGGAGGAGATCAGAGAACCGGCAGCTTGGTGCCAACCTCTTCAACGTCAACAAATCATGAACTACAGGAAACTGAGCACGCCCCCATCCACATCGACTGGGCTGTAGTGGAGCAGGTCGGGAGCTTCAAGTTACTCGGTGTGCACATCACTAAGAACCTATCATGGACTCATCAGATACACCGCTGTTACGGTTTATCCTGTTGCCTAGTCACTTACACCCTTACTTATATGGACATAGACTACATGACCAGATGTATGTGGACACCTGCTTGTCTCATTCCAAAATCACAGGCTATTATATGGTGTCGGTCCCCCCTTTGCTGGTTTAACAGCCTCCACTCTTCTGGGAAGGCTTTTCCACTAGATGTTGGAACATTGCTGCTATAACAGCCTCCACTCTTCTGGGAAGGCTTTTCCACTAGATGTTGGAACATTGCTGCTATAACAGCCTCCACTCTTCTGGGAAGGCTTTTCCACTAGATGTTGGAACATTGCTGCTATAACAGCCTCCACTCTTCTGGGAAGGCTTTTCCACTAGATGTTGGAACATTGCTGCTATAACAGCCTCCACTCTTCTGGGAAGGCTTTTCCACTAGATGTAGGAACATTGCTGCTATAACAGCCTCCACTCTTCTGGGAAGGCTTTAAACTAGATCTTGGAACATTGCTGCTATAACAGCCTCCACTCTTCTGGGAAGGCTTTCCACTAGATGTTGGAACATTGCTGCGTGGACTTGCTTCCATTCAGCCACAAGAGCATTAGTGAGGTCCTACACTGATGTTGGGCCATTAGGCCTGGCTCGCAGTTGGCGTTCCAATTCATCACAAAGGTGTTCGATGGAGGTGAGGTCAGGGCTCTGTGCAGGCCAGTCAAGTTCGTCCACACCAATCTCGACAAACCATTTCTGTATGGATCTCGCTTTCTGCACGGGGGCACTGTCATGCTGAAACAGGAAAGGGCCTTCCCCAAACATGGAAGCACAGAATCGTTTAAAATGTCATTGTGTGCTGTAGAGTTACGATTTCCCTTCACTGGAACTAAGGGGCCTAACCCAAACCATGAAAAACAGCCCCAGACCATTATTCCTCCTCCACCAAACTTTACAGTTGGTACTATGCATTATTGGGGTAGGTAGCGTTCTCCTGGCATCCGCCAAAAACAGATTAGTCCGTCGGACTGCCAGATGGTAAAGTGCGATTCATCACTCCAGTTCCACTGCTCCAGAGTCCCAATGGCGGCAAGCATTACACCATTCCAACCGACACTTGGCATTGTGATCTTAGGCTTGTGTGCGGCTGCTCGGCCATTTCCGAACAGTTTGTAACTCGGTAGTGAGTGTTGCAACCCGAGGAGACCATTTTTCGACTCGCTACGCAATCCCACTCTGTGACCTTGGGTGGCCTACCACTTTGGGGCTGAGCCGTTGTTGCTCCTAGAAGTTTCCACTTCATAATAACAGCACTTAGTTGACCGGGGCAGCTCTAGCAGGGCAGAAATTTGATAAACTGAAATAGCCGAATACAGTAATTTGAAGGTGTCCACATATAGTGTTTCTACCTCATACCCATCGACTTGGTACGAATAACAATGAGACAAATAAAAATGATTAATTGTTTAATATATGAACCAAAAAAAGGTGTTAGTGAAATGTCTTGCCTTTTCTTCAGTCTCTGCATCAACAAAAACATTTTTTCTTGTTAAAAAAAATAAATCAAATAGTCCAGGCTGAAAGGATTGGCACTCAAAATATAAGCCCTTGAGGCACTACTTGCATCTGTAAACAGGAAGCGACCCAATTTTGTACGATCACGACAACGTAATTTGGCTGGGTCTACCTTGTACATTGACTAACTCGCCAACAGCCATCTTGGTTACCAAGCGACCATAGTGTTATGTTACACCAGTGTTGGTGGTGGTGGGGAGGGGGGGGCTCTTGTTGGTTGGTTTGTTTGAAAAGAAAAACAGCCCTCCATGTCAGAGATGTCAAAACAGGAAAAAGCTAAAGGTTTGCACACAACTTCCTGACACTAGCCTGTGTCCCAGTGTTTCTGGCTAGAACACATGCTTGGGTTGCACGCTCTCTTCTCCTCCACTCTCCATTCCCTCGCTCTTCCATGTCATAACTACCCATCTATTGAATACATTGAAGTAGCTATATTATCCGTGGCATTACCTTTCAAATATGAAGTACAGCAACATTACATCAAACATACATAACATATCAACACATTGCAATGCAATTACATACCCCTATCCCCCTCCCATCCCATTCACTCAGAATGTCAATAACAGGACACACCCAGAGCCATGTATTTAGAGTGTAAGGCTTCTGCATTATGAAGCATTAACATGACACGACAACTTTCTATAGCAGCCATGTTAGAACCCCATTAACATGACACTACAACATTCTATAGCAGCCATGTTAGAACCCCATTAACATGACACTACAACATTCTATAGCAGCCATGTCAGAACCCCATTAACATGACACTACAACATTCTATAACAGCCATGTTAGAACCCCATTAACATGACACTACAACATTCTGTAGCAGCCATGTCAGAAACCCATTAACATGACACTACAACATTCTATAGCAGCCATGTTAGAACCCCATTAACATGACACTACAACATTCTATAGCAGCCATGTCAGAACCCCATTAACATGACACTACAACATTCTATAACAGCCATGTTAGAACCCCATTAACATGACACTACAACATTCTATAGCAGCCATGTCAGAACCCCATTAACATGACACTACAACATTCTATAACAGCCATGTTAGAACCCCATTAACATGACAACATACAAAATTCTATAGCAGCCATGTTAGAACCCCATTAACATGACACTACAACATCATATAACAGCCATGTTAGAACCCCATTAACATGACACTACAACATTCTATAACAGCCATGTTAGAACCCCATTATCATGACACTACAACATTCTATAGCAGCCATGTCAGAACCCCATTAACATGACACTACAACATTCTATAGCAGCCATGTCAGAACCCCATTAACATGACACTACAACATTCTATAACAGCCATGTTAGAACTCCATTAACATGACAACATGCAAAATTCTATAGCAGCCATGTTAGAACCCCATTAACATGACACTACAACATCCTATAACAGCCATGTTAGAACCCCATTAACATAACACTACAACATTCTATAACAGCCATGTTAGAACCCCATTAACATAACACTACAACATTCTATAACAGCCATGTTAGAACCCCATTATCATGACACTACAACATTCCATAGCAGCCATGTTAGAACCCCATGAACATGACACTACAACATTCTATAGCAGCCATGTTAGAAAACTCATTAACGTGACACTACAACATTCTATAGCAGCCATGTCAGAACCCCATTAACATGACACTACAACATTCTATAGCAGCCATGTCAGAACCCCATTAACATGACACTACAACATTCTATAGCAGCCATGTCAGAACCCCATTAACATGACACTACAACATTCTATAGCAGCCATGTCAGAACACCATTAACCTGACACTACAACATTCTATAGCAGCCATGTTAGAACCCCATTAACCTGACACTACAACATTCTATAGCAGCCATGTTAGAACCCCATTAACCTGACACTACAACATTCTATAGCAGCCATGTTAGAACCCCATTAACCTAACACTACAACATTCTATAGCAGCCATGTTAGAACCCCATTAACATGACAACATGACACTACAACATTCTATAACAGCCATGTTAGAACCGCATTAACATGACACTACAACATTCTATAACAGCCATGTTAGAACCCCATTAACATGACACTACAACATTCTATAACAGCCATGTTAGAACCCATTAACATGACACTACAACGTTCTATAACAGCCATGTTAGAACCCCATTAACATGACACTACAACATTCTATAACAGCCATGTTAGAACCCCATTAACATGACACTACAACATTCTATAACAGCCATGTTAGAACCCCATTAACATGACACTACAACATTCTATAACAGCCATGTTAGAACCCATTAACATGACACTACAACATTCTATAACAGCCATGTTAGAACCCCATTAACATGACAACATGACACTCCAACATTCTATAACAGCCATGTAAGCTCCCCATCAACATTACATGGCAGTCTTACGTCAGACAGCGCGACGATTCCGCCTGCACTGGTCCCTGTTGAGGGACGAGCGTCGCGTAGGAGTGACGCCACCTGATGTAAGACAATGCATTACATGAGGAATAGAATGTCCAGAATTAAAATGATGCATTAACATGACACTACAACATTCTATAACAGCCATGTTAGAACCCCATTAACATGACACTACAACATTCTATAACAGCCATGTTAGAACCCCATTAACATGACACTACAACATTCTATAACAGCCATGTTAGAACCCCATTAACATGACACTACAACATTCTATAGCAGCCATGTCAGAACCCCATTAACCTGACACTACAACATTCTGTAGCAGCCATGTCAGAAACCCATTAACATGACACTACAACATTCTATAGCAGCCATGTCAGAACCCCATTAACATGACACTACAACATTCTCTAGCAGCCATGTCAGAACCCCATTAACATGACACTACAACATTCTATAGCAGCCATGTCAGAACCCCATTAACATGACACTACAACATTCTATAGCAGCCATGTCAGAACCCCATTAACATGACACTACAACATTCTATAGCAGCCATGTCAGAACCCCATTAACCTGACACTACAACATTCTATAACAGCCATGTCAGAACCCCATTAACATGACAACATTCTATAACAGCCATGTCAGAACCCCATTAACATGACAACATTCTATAGCAGCCATGTGAGAACCCCATTAACATGACACTACAACATTCTATAACAGCCATGTTAGAACCCCATTAACATGACAACATTCTATAACAGCCATGTTAGAACTCCATTAACATGACAACATTCTATAGCAGCCATGTTAGAACCCCATTAACACTGAGTGCGGAATACTTAAACAATGATACGTAACTGAACATCTAGAAATTTATTTAAAAAAATAGATATTTTTTTAATAAATAAAGTTTCCCAACTTGAAATACATGGCTCTGGATGCACACAGCAAAACACTCCCCTCCCTAAAAGGATCCCCCCTCCCTAGGAGATTTGGGTTTTTACCTCTCTACCAACCTTTTCCCCTTGCAAGGCGGGCACGGAATCTCGCAGGCTGTGAAAGCTGTCTTTGATGTGATCCCTACGTTTGCGCTCCAGTGCATTGTGGTGTGCTCGTTTGTCAGCCTGCAATGAGAGACACAGGGGGCTTTAGCAGGGGAGGGAGAGGTCTCCAGCGAGGTTTGGACTGACAGGGGGACAGGAAAACACACACACCAAGCTTCTGCGACCAACTGTTCTACGTAATCCCCACCACCACCACCAGCTCAGCGTTCTGTGTTTGAGAGCGTGCACCAGGTTGAGGACCTGACCCGTCTGGCCAGCCAGGACAGGACAGGCATGGTGAGTTGGTGAGGCAG
The DNA here is from genome assembly GCF_023373465.1 of Oncorhynchus keta. Classification (NCBI taxonomy): domain Eukaryota; kingdom Metazoa; phylum Chordata; class Actinopteri; order Salmoniformes; family Salmonidae; genus Oncorhynchus; species Oncorhynchus keta. The sequence goes on along the minus strand of NC_068439.1, from coordinate 78,864,261 downwards.
GAAAGGAGATGTTCATGGAGGAAACTGACTGACACCTAAGAGATCATCCTATAACAATTTATATGGATCTAGAGTATGCATTTATGATTCTATTCTACGGTTTTCTTTATTTCTACAACAGGGTAGCCTAGTGGTTATAGCATTGGACTAGTAACCCAAAGGTTGCAAGTTCGAATCCCCGAGCTGACAAGGTACAAATCTGTCGTTCTGCCCCTGAACAGGCAGTTAACCCACTGTTCCCAGGCCGTCATTGAAAATAAGAATTTGTTCTTAACTGACTTGCCTGGTTAAATAAAGGTAAAAAAAAAAAATAATAATAAAAACAGTAAATTAACACCGGCACCACCACAACCCCCCCTACAGTGATTAGAACTGACCCCAGTGCAGCTACAACTGTGTGGAGTAAACATGCAGAACACTTTAGACCAGGGCGAGTGGTAGGTGTGGTGACCTAGATAAAGCCCAGGGGAGGGGGAAAAGACTAACCCTATTCAGATGAGGTGAGAGGATGAGGTGGGTAAATTGATGACATCGTGTTTTAGTATTACAGTTCCTAATTTGCCTACACCTGACAACTAGGCCTAACTCACCAACTATTAGGAGTTCTGTTCTGGGTCAGGAATGTTTAGTAATACCCAGAGGCTTTGTATTTGCCACTATCTTGAAGGATAGTATTTATTTATTCTTATTTAACTAGGCATTTGGATTGATTCATTTACAGATTTCGGTGCGTTCTTATACAGTGAAATGAGTCTTAAATAATCTATTTTGTCGCTACGTATCGTTACGGCCTACCAGCATTTTGAGCTCTGCTACAGCGAGACTGTGGTTTGAGCTCAGGAACACTTGCTCTTTCCATGACCTAGACTGAGCATGTGAAAGCTAAGAACCCTTACTCATGTCACATTTTGAAATCAGTGTAGATGAAGGGGAGGAGACTGGTTAAAGAAGGATTTTTAAGCCTTGAGACATGGATTGTGTATGTGTGCCATACATAATCCATGATTGATCAGATTCCTAAAGATTGGAAAGCTGCCACGGTCATCCCACTCTTCAAAAGGGGGAGACACTCTAGACCCAAACTGTTACAGACCTATATCCATCCTGCCCTGCCTTTCTAAAGTCTTCGAAAGCCAAGTTAACAAACAGATTGAACCGACCATTTCGAATCGCACCATACCTTCTCCACTATGCAATCTGGTTTCCGAGCTGGTCATGGGTGCACCTCAGCCACGCTCAAGGTACTAAATGATATCATAACCGCCATCGATAAGAGACAGTACTGTGCAGCCGTATTCATCGAGCTGGCCAAGGCTTTCGACTCTGTCAATCACCGCATTCTTATCAGCAGGCTCAACAGCCTTGGTTTCGCAAATGACTGCCTTGCCTGGTTCACCAACTACTTCTCTGATAGAGTTCAGTATGTCAAATCGGAGGGCCTGTTGTCAAGACCTCTGGCAGTCTTCTATGGGGGTGCCACAGGGTTCAATTCTTGGGCCGACCTTTTCTCTGTATATATCAACGATGTTGCTCTTGCTGCTGGTGATTACTTGATCCACCTCTACGCAGACGACACCATTCTGTATACATCTGGCCCTTCTTTGGACACTGTTAACATGCCTCCAAACGAGCTTCAATGCCATACAACTCTCCTTCTGTGGCCTCCAACTGCTCTTAAATGCTAGTAAAAATTAAATGCATGCTCTTCAACCAATCGCTGCCTGCACTCGCATCACTACTCTGGACGGTTCTGACTTAGAATATGTGGACAACTATAAATACCTAGGTGTCTGGCTAGGACTGTAAACTCTTCCTTCCAGACTCACATTAAGCATCTCCAATCCAAATTTAAATCTAGAATTGGCTTCCTATTTCACAACAAAGCATCCTTCACTCATGCTACCAAACATACCCTCGTAGAACTGACCATCCTACCGATCCTCGACTTCGGCGAATATGCTCCCAAAACTCTACTCAGCAAACTGGATGCAGTCTATCACAGTGCCATCCGTTTTGTCCCCAAAACCCCATATACTACCCACCACTGCGACCTGTATGCTCTCGTTGGCTGGTCCGCGCTACATATTTGTCGCCAAACCCACTGGTTACAGGTCATCTATAAGTCTTTGCTAGGTAAAGCTCCGCCTTATCTCAGCTCACTGGTCACCATGGCAGCACCCACCCATAGCACACGCTCCAGCAGGTATATCTCACTGGTCACCCCCAAAGCCAACACCTCATTCGGACACCTTTTCTTCCAGTTCTCTGCCAATGACTGAAACTTACATCTCCCTCACTAACTTTACATCTCCCTCACTAACTTTACATCTCCCTCACTAACTTTACATCTCCCTCACTAACTTTACATCTCCCTCACTAACTTTACATCTCCCTCACTAACTTTACATCTCCCTCACTAACTTTAAGCGTCAGCTGTCTGAGCAGCTTACCGGTCGCTGCAGCTGTACACAGCGCATCTGTAAATAGCCCAGCCAACTACCTACCTCATCCTCATATTTGTTTTTGTGCTCTTTTGCACACCAGTATTTCTACTTGCACATATATCACTCGTGTAAGCTTATTTATTGCCGTACCTCCTTACTTCATTGACACACTGTATACAGATTTTCTATTGTGTTATTGACTGTACGTTGTTTATTCCATGTGTAACTCTGTGTTGTTTGTGTCGCACTACTTTGCCTCATCTTGGCCAGGTCGCAGTGAGAACTTGTTCTCAACTGGCCTACCTGGTTAAATAAAACATTTTTTAAGAAGAGGCTGAAATGGGCAAGACAAAATATTTATGTGCCTTTGAACGGGGTATGGTATTAGGTGCCAGGGTACCGGTCTGTGTCAAGAACTCCAACGCAGCTGGGTTTTTCACACTCAACAGTTTCCTGTGTGTATCAAGAATGGTCCACCACCTAAAGGACATCCAGCCAACTTGACACAACTGTGGGAAGCAGTGGAGTCAACATGGGGCCAGCATCCCTGTGGAACGGTTGGCAACCTTAGAGTCCATGCCCCAACGAATTGAAGCTGTTCTGACTCAATATTAGGAGGTGATTCGAGTGTTTAGTATACTTTGTATCCCTCATCATCTCAAGTGTTTCCTTTATTCTGACAGGTGTGTAATGTGTGTATGTAGAGAGTGCGTTCGACACCTTGTACAGTCCACGCCCTGACAAAATCGAGGCTGTTCTGAGGGCAGGGGCGTATACTCTGTGTATTAGTCTGTTGTTCTGAACACAAACCTACTAATTATCCCTGTGATTTGCAGTCCAGTGCCTACGCAAACAAGTCTTCATCTCTCTGTAGCCTAGACACAGAACAGACAGCCTGTGGGGATCATCTACCTAAACAAATAGTGTTGTTGCACATCTCTCTGTAGGCCTAGAGAGACCTACAACAACACAATGACACTCCTCCCTCCAGCCTCTCTCAGCCACTCCATACTGCTGCCAGGGCCTCAGTTGAATCATCTACCTAAACAGTCTGAATCCCAAAATGGCACACTGTTCCCTATGTAGTACACTACTTTTGACCAGGGACAATAGGGCTCTGGTCAAAAGTAGTGCACTATCTAGGGAATAGGGTTCCATTTGGGACGCACCCAGTTATTTCATGTCTCTTTACACCTGACCAAGTCAGGCGTGTTAAACCCCTCCCAGTCAGGCGTGTTAAACCCCTCCCAGTCAGGCGTGTTAAACCCCTCCCAGTCAGGCGTGTTAAACCCCTCCCAGTCAGGCGTGTTAAACCCCTCCCAGTCAGGCGTGTTAAACCCCTCCCGGTCAGGCGTGTTAAACCCCTCCCGGTCAGGCGTGTTAAACCCCTCCCGGTCAGGCGTGTTAAACCCCTCCCGGTCAGGCGTGTTAAACCCCTCCCGGTCAGGCGTGTTAAACCCCTCCCGGTCAGGGGTGTTAAACCCCTCCCGGTCAGGCGTGTTAAACCCCTCCCGGTCAGGCGTGTTAAACCCCTCCCGGTCAGGCGTGTTAAACCCCTCCCGGTCAGGCGTGTTAAACCCCTCCCAGTCAGGCGTGTTAAACCCCTCCCAGTCAGGCGTGTTAAACCCCTCCCAGTCAGGCGTGTTAAACCCCTCCCAGTCAGGCGTGTTAAACCCCTCCCAGTCAGGCGTGTTAAACCCCTCCCAGTCAGGCGTGTTAAACCCCTCCCAGTCAGGCGTGTTAAACCCCTCCCAGTCAGGCGTGTTAAACCCCTCCCAGTCAGGCGTGTTAAACCCCTCCCAGTCAGGCGTGTTAAACCCCTCCCAGTCAGGCGTGTTAAACCCCTCCCAGTCAGGCGTGTTAAACCCCTCCCAGTCAGGCGTGTTAAACCCCTCCCAGTCAGGCGTGTTAAACCCCTCCCAGTCAGGCGTGTTAAACCCCTCCCAGTCAGGCGTGTTAAACCCCTCCCAGTCAGGCGTGTTAAACCCCTCCCAGTCAGGCGTGTTAAACCCCTCCCAGTCAGGCGTGTTAAACCCCTCCCAGTCAGGCGTGTTAAACCCCTCCCAGTCAGGCGTGTTAAACCCCTCCCAGTCAGGCGTGTTAAACCCCTCCCAGTCAGGCGTGTTAAACCCCTCCCAGTCAGGCGTGTTAAACCCCTCCCAGTCAGGCGTGTTAAACCCCTCCCAGTCAGGCGTGTTAAACCCCTCCCAGTCAGGCGTGTTAAACCCCTCCCAGTCAGGCGTGTTAAACCCCTCCCAGTCAGGCGTGTTAAACCCCTCCCAGTCAGGCGTGTTAAACCCCTCCCAGTCAGGCGTGTTAAACCCCTCCCAGTCAGGCGTGTTAAACCCCTCCCAGTCAGGCGTGTTAAACCCCTCCCAGTCAGGCGTGTTAAACCCCTCCCAGTCAGGCCTGTTAAACCCCTCCCAGTCAGGCCTGTTAAACCCCTCCCAGTCAGGCGTGTTAAACCCCTCCCAGTCAGGCGTGTTAAACCCCTCCCAGTCAGGCGTGTTAAACCCCTCCCAGTCAGGCGTGTTAAAAAGTCCTCAAGCCGTGTCTAGACTTGAGTTCCATTAAGCTTTAGAATTCCACGATCATAGAGTTCTGATCGTGGAATTCCGAACACATTATGCATCTACATTTAGATGTGTCTACCGGGTCCACAGTGTGTCTGGATTCTCTTTTCCAGCGCTATACTGAAATGCCAGTATGCATTCTACAAAACTGGACAGGCAAAATATGATAAAACAACTGATGGCAGTAGCTAACTACTGTAGCGAACTAGCCAGCTAGCCAACAAGCTAGCTAGCCAACAAGCTAGCAAGCAACGCTAAAGGCACTGCAAACAGGTTAAAATAACTAGTCAAAAAAAAAAAAATCTTTATAAATATTAGCTAGCATTTAAGGGAAACACATTCCTCACAAGCTCGGAAAGTATTTCCTCCAACGTTATAATATAAAAGGGCCTCTCGGTCCCAAAACATACATTTCATTGAGACTTGTGGGGGGTGGCTCATGTCGCCCACTCTATGCACTTTCGGTAGCCTGATTGCGTGCAGACTGAGGAGAAATCCGCACACAATGCATCCCCGACTACCTTCTGAGGTGGTCAGACAGATCTGAACACAATCAGACCACGAAGTGACTTTTGTGCGTCTAGACCAGTCTTTTCAAATGTCATCTTCGTATTCTGATAGCAGAAGCCGCTTGTAAGTGTCAAGTGTAGACACGACCAAAGTCAGGCCTGTCAAACCCTCCCCGCCAGGCCTGTCAAACCCTCCCCGCCAGGCCTGTCATACCCTCCCCGCCAGGCCTGTCATACCCTCCCCGCCAGGCCTGTCATACCCTCCCCGCCAGGCCTGTCATACCCTCCCCGCCAGGCCTGTCATACCCTCGCCGCCAGGCCTGTCATACCCTCGCCGCCAGGCCTGTCATACCCTCCCCGCCAGGCCTGTCATACCCTCCCCGCCAGGCCTGTCAAACCCTCTCCGCCAGGCCTGTCAAACCCTCTCCGCCAGGCCTGTCATACCCTCCCCGCCAGGCCTGTCATACCCTCCCCGCCAGGCCTGTCAAACCCTCTCCGCCAGGCCTGTCAAACCCTCCCCGCCAGGCCTGTCAAACCCTCTCCGCCAGGCCTGTCATACCCTCCCCGCCAGGCCTGTCATACCCTCCCCGCCAGGCCTGTCATACCCTCCCCGCCAGGCCTGTCATACCCTCCCCGCCAGGCCTGTCATACCCTCCCCGCCAGGCCTGTCATACCCTCCCCGCCAGGCCTGTCATACCCTCCCCGCCAGGCCTGTCATACCCTCCCCGCCAGGCCTGTCAAACCCTCCCCGCCAGGCCTGTCATACCCTCTCCGCCAGGCCTGTCAAACCCTCTCCGCCAGGCCTGTCAAACCCTCTCCGCCAGGCCTGTCAAACCCTCTCCGCCAGGCCTGTCAAACCCTCTCCGCCAGGCCTGTCAAACCCTCTCCGCCAGGCCTGTCAAACCCTCTCCGCCAGGCCTGTCAAACCCTCTCCGCCAGGCCTGTCATACCCTCTCCGCCAGGCCTGTCAAACCCTCTCCGCCAGGCCTGTCAAACCCTCTCCGCCAGGCCTGTCAAACCCTCTCCGCCAGGCCTGTCAAACCCTCTCCGCCAGGCCTGTCAAACCCTCTCCGCCAGGCCTGTCAAACCCTCTCCGTCAGGCCTGTCAAACCCTCTCCGAAATCTATCACAAATAACTTTATTAGAGCATCAAACTTGTTTTTTCCCTCTACATATAGTAGGCCCATTGATCGTTGCCTGTTCAAAGTTTAATGTGCATAAAATAAACCCTCTCCTTCCACTGTAAACCCTCACAGCGTTTTAGCCTTCAGTTCAGATCATAGATTTACAAAAATGGCCACCTGCCCATCTCACATGACTAGGGATAGGCCCAGAGTAGAGCAGCCAATCACCTGCAGCAGCACTAGCAGTAGTTTAACTTGTTTCAGGCCAGGCAACAGTAGGTCCCACAAAAGGTTCCTGACTGACTCATTTATAATCCTATGCATCATAACGAAACTAAAAAGGTACTAGCCAAATGTCAGATGTAAATGGCACCATGAAAGATTACTAGAAAGGTTGTTGGTTTGGATCCAACTTGCCTGGAGTCGACAGGGTTAGGACAGTGAGTAACATTACCATAGAAAAGCCCCATGAAAATCACCACCAACTCTCTCCATGACAAGTTATTAGAGGAATGCATAAAGAGTCTGGGACTAACCCAGACTAGGTCCGGGATACAACAGCTGTCCAATAGTTTGGCCTAAGGGTCTGGATCATGTAGTTTTTACGTGTGGCTTTCAATGGTTTTCCCACGGTAGACTACGACAGAACAGGTAAATGTTGAACTGGAATGACAGAACGCACTGAGACGTTCCCGGTCCGTATGGGCCAGCGACTGACGAGATCCACTGGCACAACACATGTTTACAGGCCCCGGGCCATTGTTAATATCAGGCCCCTGTAAATGCATTAGGGCCTATAGAGAGCAACTGTAAAGTAGCTCAGGCTCCAAAATGGCTGCCGTAATAGCTGAACCCTGTAAGATGATCCAGTGGTATCAGAAAACAGTGTAATGCACGCTAGGCATTAGTTAACATTTCAAATGTTATCTCGGACAATCTAATGACAACATTTTGCTTGATGTTGATGCATATCCATTGAGTTAGACATTTCCAAATAAAGAGAAGGAAAGAGCATAGCATTTGGTTCATCAAATATCACCACATCTGATCATAAAACTCAGAGGTCGCTTTTACCCCTACCTACATGTAGATACAACCTCAATTACCTGGTACCCCTGCACATTGAATCTGTACCGGTACTCCTTGTATATAGCCTCGTTATTACCTATTATTTATTTCTGTATAGCAAATGTATTACTTATTAAACTCTGCATTGATGGGAAAGGGCGCGTAATAGGCCTGGGCGGTAATACCATATTTTATGACGTACCGGGTTTGATGCAGGGAACAGTTTGGGTTTTTACTTTAGCTTCTATACCGTATTTTAATGTTTGGTTTGTTAAATGTGATACACCAGGTGTAATGTCAATGTTTATAGTTTACTTCGCTTACTTGAGTAAAGTCTCGCCGCTCTTTCCACACAGACCTAGCCACGCCCCCTGTCCCTCACAGACCTAGCCACGCCCCCTGTCCCTCACAGACCTAGCCACGCCCCCTGTCCCTCACAGAACTAGCCACGCCCCCTGTCCCTCACAGAGCTAGCCACGCCCCCTGTCACTCAAGGAACGCTTTTGATGTTCCTCGACCACGAGTCACTTGCGTTCAGTCTACACGGTCAATGCAGCACATACCACAATGTTGTTTTCACTTTGCTTCTTAATATAAATCCACTAGTGTTCTATAATGACACTATTAGTTTGTGTTTCTTACAAACAGCTAGTTTGTCTTTTCTTAGCAAGTTGCCCTAAATCTTGTTAGCCGCTAATGCTAATAGCTAGCTAACTAATAAATGTACTGTGTAAGAGCAAACGTAGCAAGCTAATACAGCCTGATAATACCAGTGATGGTGTAGACCTAAATCAGCATGTCGTTTGTGCAACAGTATCTTCTAAATCAGAGGGATATGCAAAGCAAGAATATGTTAGCTACATGAAGTAGCTAAGAGAAAACACGCAATGTAGCCAAAGCTTATTGGGTCGCCTAGGAAACACTTTAGTTCCTACCCTGTCACAATAAGTCCTCCCTGGCATTTCAACTCGTCGTCATCTCAAACACTGTATTCAAAGTGCCCACTATTATATTTCAACTATAGAATTAGAAGTCATTCTATTTCCATGATTCCAACAGTTAGGCTCTAATTCGCAAGTCAAATCTCAATTGCAACATTTGGTTAAAAATAAGTCCTAGATGAATTGCCCATATCGTGCAGCCCTACGTGGCAGTGTGGAAATTCTCTCTACTGAGCAGTGGTGTAAAGTACTTAAGTAAAAATACTTCCAAGTACTACTTAAGTAGTTTTTTGGGGGGTATCTGTACTTTACGACTTTTTTTTTTGACAACTTTTACTTCACTACATTCCTAAAGAATATACTGTATACTGCCTCTGATCTGGCAGACTCACTAAACACAAATGCTTAGTTTGTAAATTATGTCTGAGTGTTGGAGTGTGCCCCTGGCTATGCATAAATATTTTTTTTTTAAACAAGAAAATGGTGTCATGTGGTTTGCTTAACATAAGGAATTTGAAATGATTTATACTTTTGATACTTAAGTATATTTAAAACCAAATACTTTTAGACTTTAACTCAAGTCGTATTTCACCGGTCATCATTCTACTGTGTGTGACACTTCAGGACTTCTATCACCGCTGCAATTGAGTGCAGGAAGTGCAGAAATTATACGTGCTGAGATTTGTTTTGGTTGAATTGAACAGTATAAAACAAGACAGAATGGAGAAAGACTCAATGATTTCAATGAGAGTGTATGCGTTTCCACCCCTGGGATCACTACTCATAAAGCACCCTGGGATCACTACTCCCTACTCATAAAGCACCCTGGGATCACTAATCCCTACTCATAAAGCACCCTGGGATCACTACTCCCTACTCATAAAGCACCCTGGGATCACTACTCACTACTCATAAAGCACCCTGGGATCACTCCTCATAAAGCACCCTGGGATCACTACTCCCTACTCATAAAGCACCCTGGGATCACTAATCCCTACTCATAAAGCACCCTGGGATCACTAATCCCTACTCATAAAGCACCCTGGGATCACTACTCCCTACTCATAAAGCACCCTGGGATCACTCCTCATAAAGCACCCTGGGATCACTACTCCCTACTCATAAAGCACCCTGGGATCACTAATCCCTACTCATAAAGCACCCTGGGATCACTAATCCCTACTCATAAAGCACCCTGGGATCACTACTCCCTACTCATAAAGCACCCTGGGATCACTAATCCCTACTCATAAAGCACCCTGGGATCACTAATCCCTACTCATAAAGCACCCTGGGATCACTACTCACTACTCATAAAGCACCCTGGGATCACTCCTCATAAAGCACCCTGGGATCACTACTCATAAAGCACCCCTGGGATCACTCATAAAGCACCCTGGGATCACTCCTCATAAAGCAACCTGGGATCACTCCTCATAAAGCACCCTGGGATCACTCATAAAGCACCCTGGGATCACTCCTCATAAAGCACCCTGGGATCACTCCTCATAAAGCACCCTGTGATCACTCCTCATAAAGCACCCTGGGATCACTACTCACTACTCATAAAGCACCCTGGGATCACTCCTCATAAAGCACCCTGGGATCACTCCTCATAAAGCACCCTGGGATCACTCCTCATAAAGCACCCTGGGATCACTACTCATAAAGCACCCTGGGATCACTACTCATAAAGCACCCTGGGATCACTACTCATAAAGCACCCTGGGATCACTCCTCACTACTCATAAAGCACCCTGGGATCACTACTCACTACTCATAAAGCACCCTGGGATCACTCCTCATAAAGCACCCTGGGATCACTCCTCATAAAGCACCCTGGGATCACTCCTCACTACTCATAAAGCACCCTGGGATCACTCCTCATAAAGCACCCTGGGATCACTCCTCATAAAGCACCCTGGGATCACTCCTCATAAAGCACCCTGGGATCACTCCTCATAAAGCACCCTGGGATCACTCCTCATAAAGCACCCTGGGATCACTCCTCATAAAGCACCCTGGGATCACTCCTCACTACTCATAAAGCACCCTGGGACCACTCCTCACTACTCATAAAGCACCCTGGGATCACTACTCATAAAGCACCCTGGGATCACTACTCATAAAGCACCCTGGGATCACTACTCATAAAGCACCCTGGGATCACTCCTCACTACTCATAAAGCACCCTGGGATCACTACTCATAAAGCACCCTGGGATCACTACTCATAAAGCACCCTGGGATCACTACTCATAAAGCACCCTGGGATCACTCCTCATAAAGCACCCTGGGATCACTCCTCATAAAGCACCCTGGGATCACTCCTCATAAAGCACCCTGGGATCACTCCTCATAAAGCACCCTGGGATCACTCCTCATAAAGCACCCTGGGATCACTCCTCATAAAGCACCCTGGGATCACTCCTCATAAAGCACCCTGGGATCACTACTCATAAAGCACCCTGGGATCACTCCTCATAAAGCACCCTGGGATCACTCCTCATAAAGCACCCTGGGATCACTCATAAAGCACCCTGGGATCACTCATCACTACTCATAAAGCACCCTGGGATCACTCAAAGCACCCTGGGATCACTCATAAAGCACCCTGGGATCACTACTCATAAAGCACCCTGGGATCACTACTCATAAAGCACCCTGGGATCACTACTCATAAAGCACCCTGGGATCACTACTCATAAAGCACCCTGGGATCACTCCTCACTACTCATAAAGCACCCTGGGATCACTCCTCCCTACTCATAAAGCACCCTGGGATAACTCCTCCCTAATCATAATGCACCCTGGGATCACTCCTCACTACTCATAAAGCACCCTGGGATCACTCCTCACTACTCATAAAGCACCCTGGGATCACTCCTCACTACTCATAAAGCACCCTGGGATCACTACTCATAAAGCACCCTGGGATCACTACTCATAAAGCACCCTGGGATCACTACTCACAAAGCACCCTGGGATCACTCCTCACAAAGCACCCTGGGATCACTCCTCACAAAGCACCCTGGGATCACTCCTCACAAAGCACCCTGGGATCACTCCTCACAAAGCACCCTGGGATCACTCCTCACAAAGCACCCTGGGATCACTCCTCACAAAGCACCCTGGGATCACTCCTCACAAAGCACCCTGGGATCACTCCTCACAAAGCACCCTGGGATCACTCCTCACAAAGCACCCTGGGATCACTCCTCACAAAGCACCCTGGGATCACTCCTCACAAAGCACCCTGGGATCACTCCTCACAAAGCACCCTGGGATCACTCCTCACAAAGCACCCTGGGATCACTCCTCACAAAGCACCCTGGGATCACTCCTCATAAAGCACCCTGGGATCACTCCTCATAAAGCACCCTGGGATCACTCCTCATAAAGCACCCTGGGATCACTCCTCATAAAGCACCCTGGGATCACTCCTCATAAAGCACCCTGGGATCACTCCTCATAAAGCACCCTGGGATCACTCCTCATAAAGCACCCTGGGATCACTCCTCATAAAGCACCCTGGGATCACTCCTCATAAAGCACCCTGGGATCACTCATAAAGCACCCTGGGATCACTCATCACTACTCATAAAGCACCCTGGGATCACTCAAAGCACCCTGGGATCACTCATAAAGCACCCTGGGATCACTACTCATAAAGCACCCTGGGATCACTACTCATAAAGCACCCTGGGATCACTACTCATAAAGCACCCTGGGATCACTCCTCATAAAGCACCCTGGGATATCTCCTCATAAAGCACCCTGGGATCACTCCTCACTACTCATAAAGCACCCTGGGATCACTCCTCCCTACTCATAATGCACCCTGGGATCACTCCTCACTACTCATAAAGCACCCTGGGATCACTCCTCACTACTCATAAAGCACCCTGGGATCACTCCTCACTACTCATAAAGCACCCTGGGATCACTCCTCATAAAGCACCCTGGGATCACTCCTCATAAAGCACCCTGGGATCACTCCTCATAAAGCACCCTGGGATCACTCCTCACAAAGCACCCTGGGATCACTCCTCACAAAGCACCCTGGGATCACTCCTCACAAAGCACCCTGGGATCACTCCTCACAAAGCACCCTGGGATCACTGCTCATAAAGCACCCTGGGATCACTGCTCACAAAGCACCCTGGGATCACTCCTCACAAAGCACCCTGGGATCACTCCTCACAAAGCACCCTGGGATCACTCCTCACAAAGCACCCTGGGATCACTCCTCACAAAGCACCCTGGGATCACTCCTCACAAAGCACCCTGGGATCACTCCTCACAAAGCACCCTGGGATCACTCCTCACTACTCATAAAGCACCATGGGATCACTCCTCACTACTCATAAAGCACCCTGGGATCACTCCTCACTATGCCCTCAATGCACCCTGGGATCACTCACAAAGCACCCTGGGATCATAAAGCACCCTGGGATCACTCCTCACAAAGCACCCTGGGATCACTCCTCACAAAGCACCCTGGGATCACTCCTCCTACTCATAATGCACCCTGGGATCACTCCTCCCTACTTTATAATGCACCCTGGGATCACTACTCATAATGCACCCTGGGATCACTACTCATAAAGCACCCTGGGATCACTACTCATAAAGCACCCTGGGATCACTACTCATTAAGCACCCTGGGATCACTACTCATAAAGCACCCTGGGATCACTCCTCACTACTCATAAAGCACCCTGCGATCACTCCTCCCTACTCATAAAGCACCCTGGGATCACTCCTCAAAGCACCCTGGGATCACTCCTCATAAAGCACCCTGGGATCACTCCTCACAAAGCACCCTGGGATCACTCCTCACAAAGCACCCTGGGATCACTCCTCACAAAGCACCCTGGGATCACTCCTCACAAAGCACCCTGGGATCACTCCTCACAAAGCACCCTGGGATCACTCCTCACAAAGCACCCTGGGATCACTCCTCACAAAGCACCCTGGGATCACTCCTCACTACTCATAAAGCACCCTGGGATCACTCCTCACTACTCATAAAGCACCCTGGGATCACTCCTCACTACTCAATGCACCCTGGGATCACTACTCATAAAGCACCCTGGGATCACTCCTCACTACTCATAAAGCACCCTGGGATCACTCCTCCCTACTTTATAATGCACCCTGGGATCACTCCTCACTACTCATAATGCACCCTGGGATCACTACTCATAAAGCACCCTGGGATCACTACTCATAAAGCACCCTGGGATCACTACTCATTAAGCACCCTGGGATCACTACTCATAAAGCACCCTGGGATCACTCCTCACTACTCATAAAGCACCCTGCGATCACTCCTCCCTACTCATAAAGCACCCTGGGATCACTCCTCAAAGCACCCTGGGATCACTCCTCATAAAGCACCCTGGGATCACTCCTCATAAAGCACCCTGGGATCACTACTCATAAAGCACCCTGGGATCACTCCCTACTCAAAGCAAATGTTGAACTTTTAGTACTCATAAAACTAAAAATACAGTCTTTAAAAATATATATTAAAAAATTAAACACCGTGATAATATTTTGGCCATATCGCCCAGTCCTAGCGCGCAAGTAAGCATTTCACGGTAAAGTCTACGCCTGTTGTATTCAGCGCATGGGATGCTTCTCAATGGCTCGGTTTCAGATGATGCTAGTTAGCTTAGCTATACCTTTCACTTCCATTCTATTCTTACCTCAGAACATAAACATTACAGTGCCTTCAGAAACTATTCACACCCCTTGACTTTTTCCACATCTTGTCGTGTTCCAGCCGGAAATTAAAATAACATTTTGATTTTTTTTGTTGGGCCACTGGCCTACACACCCCTATAATTTCAGTGGAATTGTTTAAAAACACTTTTACAAATTTAAAGCTGAAGTATTCAAACCGTTTGTAATGGCAAGCCTAAATAAATTCAGTGACATAGGTTGCATGGACTTCCTGTTTCAACAAGGCACTAAAGTAATACTGCAAAACAAAATGTGGCAAAGCAATTAACTTTTTGTTCTAAATGCAAAGTGTTACGTTTGGGACAAATCCAATACAACACCATTACCGAGTACCACTCCATATTTTCAAGCATAGTGGTGTCCGCATCGTGTTATGGGTATGCTTGTCATCTGCATGAAAATCTATGGCAAGACTTGGAAATGGTTGTCTAGCAATGATCCAACTTGACAGAGCTGGAAGAATTTTAAGAATAATAATGAGCAAATATTGTACAATCCAGGTGTGGAGATCTCTTAAGAGACTTAACCAGAAAGACCCACAGCTGTAATCACTGACACAGGTGATTCTAAAATGTATTGTGTGAATACTTGTGCATTTAATTTTCAATACATTATGGGGTATTGTGTGTAAAACACATTTTTAAGTCCGGTTGAAACACAAAATGTGGAACAAGTCAAGAGATATGAATACTTAAGGTACATAATCTCCAGGTGCTGACTAAGTACAGCAATAGGCTGCGTCGCCATAGTGCTCGGGTCAAAAGTAATATATATATATATATAAAACGTTTGACCAGAGCACTATGGCACTATATATAGAATAGGGTGCTATTGGGGACGCAGAAGAGCAGACTACAGTAGTATAGTAGAGTAACTGCCTCCCGAGCTAACCCAGTGACACTCTGCATTGTAGCTTCAAAACTATGTTGTCTGTCTTGTGCTGCTCTCAACATCACTCAGGACAGACTCATGGTGCCAATACACACTCCCCCCCTTATACTACTATGCCCTGTTATGAGATCCAGTCTGTCCCACTTCCTAAAGATCTTCCTCGGCGACTAGGTGGGCCCCACAGGAGGGGGGGGTGTTAACATAGAGCGATTGTTTTATGGTTGCTTGAAAGTGATGTGCTAAACTCATCAGACCAATTGTTCTGATAGTCCAATCCTCAAACAGTCCTAAATTTAAGGATAAGCTACATAATTGATTTGAATATCACATAGTAATTTGAAAATATTTGGAAATAAACCGAACCAAATGACAAAAGCCCCTGCCTAAACTAGAAGTATATTTATTATTTTTGACATGACATTCTGCAGCTAAATGTTAATCAAGTCCATCAGAATCAGTTTGATGAAGACTGCCTCGCTGACAAGGGAAAAACATTACGTACTGTTATGCAAAAGTATGTCGTGCAGCGAGCCTGTGTTTATTTCGCCGGTATGCGACGCGGCTACGTCATGCCTTTAGCCTGCCAGCAGCCCGGTCAGTGGCCTGTCGAGTAAAGATGGCACTAATCACTAGCTCGCTGAAACAGACAGGAAAACATCTCCCTTCCCGACGAGACGACGGCGTCATTTACTAAAACACTTACTGAGCTGAAGCCGTAACGAGCGTAATGAATTTCCATTTGAAAAGTATCGAATTTTATATTTAAAATTACAATAGTCACGTCATGATTAAAACACATGACCTAGAAGTGCATTTAGAAAAGACGCTTCTGGTCGAGAACGGTATTCCTAGGTTTTACTTTTTTTTTTTACCCCGACTGTGGCTCGAGCTGTCTGCTACGGTTTGCAGGAGGCTTTAATCGAAATATAAAATAGATTTCGTGTGTCTCTAAATTCCTACGACCGCGTATGGGATGGGGGGGATACCCTTGAATGCATGGATAAGATGAACTGTGCAAATGCAAACCTTGATGGATATATTGCATACATTATGTAAAGGGTAAATCATAGTTGTGACACGACAGTGCCAGCGCCTATAGAAACCCCCAGCGTTCAGCCAACTCCGTGTATTCTGTCTGCTAGTTACATCCTCCTTGTGTGCCGTGTCCTATTATTGACGAGTGTGTGGCTAACTTTGCATGCTAGTAAACAACTAAGCTTGATATCATTTTCGCTCACTAACTGCAGGAAACCCCTTCTGTTCAGCCACCCGCACCCATCCATTGCCAAGTTTGTGTAAGGCAATATATATATATATATATATATATATATATATATATATATATATATCATATACATTAGTTACTAGGACGAACATTATTTTTTTTAGCCAGATATTATCATGGCCTTAATTACAATACATTTGATAGAATTCCAATACATTTTTGGGGACATATTTAACACTGTATTACCCACCACATTGTGATATCTCGATGAGTCTTCCTGTAAAAAAAGAAACAGAACAGAAAAGTACGATTGTAGCCACAATTCCATGTAGCTTGAGCCAGCCAACTTAGTTAGCAGTACACTATAACTCAATTATTGCTGCAAACCCAATGCAAAGAATATATATATATTTATAACGCTAGCAAGTGAACATAATACATTTCTGAGCCAGAGCTACTAGCTGACCTATCTAGCTATTGTAGTTAACCTTTTAAAGGCTGTTGATCTTCTTGTGGATAACGTTAGTTCAACAGGCGTTTTAATTGAACTACATACAGTAGCTAGTAAAGTAGCGAAATAAACATTTACTCACGTCGCTATCGACTTCGATATCATCGTTATCACTCATTTTTAAGTGAAACGGTGGATTTTAAATAAAAAAGGGGTAGCCTAGTTCACAACATGAAACAAACGCCTAACGATAAAGCAAATGCACAAACAGACTAAATAACGTTACTCTCCCTGCAGTCAATAACGAAAGAAACGAGCTTCAACGAACTATATTTATACGTGACTTGTCTACACCAACAGCAACCGTTCCACGACACGCCTGCGACGCTGGACGGGTGTGTAGGATTTGTAGTTTCTTGTAAGATAATAACAAACGACTCTCAAATATCCGTGGATTGTCTATTAACTACATTTCCCATAGGTAAAAAAAAAAATATGCCGCGCGTCCGAATAACGTCACCATAATTAGATTTACCTCGCGGTGTGCGCTGGGATGTGTAGTCTAGATAATAGCTGCGTCAGACACGTGGATCGTTACAATAGTTTTAAAAAATCTCATAACGTCAACGCTGAATACTATCTTCTTTCTTTCTTTGTGACAAATGTTATACAAATGTTTAATAGGTGTGAAAAAGAGTATTTACCACTAATACCCCTCTTTCCTTCTACAGCCGTGTAATTGCATTGCATCTAGTAATGACTGCTGATTGAATGAGTTTCAAAAATCAAGTTTTGAATGTTTCCTTATTTGAAATTAATGTATTTTTCATTAAGATCAACTACACTCGTTTCATTAAAACACAGTTCTTAGGATGTTAAAGCTTCGAGGTAGAACCCGATGCTGCAAAGAATCCATGTCTTCCAAAAAGGCTTCTTCTGATCCAAACAGTTCTCGGTAGAACCCTATCCCTCTTCAAATAACCCTTTTGGGACCCTTTTTTCCTAAGAGTTAATTCAACTCCCCTTCTCCATATAAAGTTTGTGGGGGGGCATCCCTGCCACTGAGCGAATAGGCTTTTTTTCTCTCTACATACAAATTGTGCTATAGATAAAGACTTTACACAGTGGATTATTTGAGCTGCTACAATAGTGGATCAGCGAATCTGTAAAAACAAGCAACAGGAGACAGTATCCATTCCCCAGCAGGACAGGAGGGCAGCTGCCGATGACACCCCCACCAAGTGGTGTAGCGGTCTAAGTGCTAGAGGTGCCATTACAGACCCTGGTTCGATTCCAGGCTGTATCACAAACGGCCATGATTGGGAGTCCCATAGGGCGGTGCACAATTGGCCCAGCGTCGTCCGGGTTAGGGTTTGGCCCGGGTAGGCTGTCATTATAAATAAGAATTTGTTCTTAACTGACTTGCTTCGATAAATGTAAAAAACACGTACACACCCACAGTGGCCTCCCTCTCTCCTTAACCCTGTCCCACAGCGGCCTCCCTCTCTACTTAACCCTGTCCCACAGCGGCCTCCCTCCCTCCTTAACCCTGTCCCACAGCGGCCTCCCTCCCTCTCTCCTTAACCCTGTCCCACAGCGGCCTCCCTCCCTCCTTAACCCTGTCCCACAGCGGCCTCCCTCTCTACTTAACCCTGTCCCACAGTGGCCTCCCTCCCTCCTTAACCCTGTCCCACAGCGGCCTCCCTCCCTCTCTCCTTAACCCTGTCCCACAGCGGCCTCCCTCCCTCTCTCCTTAACCCTGTCCCACAGCGGCCTCCCTCCCTCTCTCCTTAACCCTGTCCCACAGCGGCCTCCCTCCCTCTCTCTTTAACCCTGTCCCACAGTGGCCTCCTTCCCTCTCTCCTTAACCCTGTCCCACAGCGGCCTCCCTCTCTCCTTAACACTGTCCCACAGAGGCCTCCCTTTCTCCTTAACCCTGTCCCACAGAGGCCTCCCTCCCTCCTTAACCCTGTCCCACAGATGCCTCCCTCCCTCCTTAACCCTGTCCCACAGCGGCCTCCCTCCCCCCTTAACCCTGTCCCACAGCGGCCTCCCTCTCTCCTTAACCCTGTCCCACAGCGGCCTCACTCCCTCCCTCCTTAACCCTGTCCCACAGCGGCCTCCCTCCCTCCTTAACCCTGTCCCACAGAGGCCTCCCTCCCTCCTTAACCCTGTCCCACAGCGGCCTCCCTCCCTCCTTAACCCTGTCCCACAGAGGCCTCCCTCCCTCCTTAACCATGTCCCACAGATGCCTCCCTCCCTCCTTAACCCTGTCCCACAGCGGCCTCCCTCCCTCCCTCCTTAACCCTGTCCCACAGCGGCCTCCCTCCCTCCTTAACCCTGTCCCACAGCGGCCTCCCTCCCTCCTTAACCCTGTCCCACAGCGGCCTCCCTCTCTCCTTAACCCTGTCCCACAGCGGCCTCCCTCTCTCCTAACCCTGTCCCACAGCGGCAGCGGCCTCCCTCTCTCCTTAACCCTGTCCCACAGCGGCCTCCCTCCCTCTCTCCTTAACCCTGTCCCACAGCGGCCTCCCTCTCTCCTTAACCCTGTCCCACAGCGGCCTCCCTCCCTCCTTAACCCTGTCCCACAGCGGCCTCCCTCTCTCCGTAACCCTGTCCCACAGCGGCCTCCCTCCCTCCGTAACCCTGTCCCACAGCGGCCTCCCTCCCTCCCTCCTTAACCCTGTCCCACAGCGGCCTCCCTCTCTCCTTAACCCTGTCCCACAGTGGCCTCCTTCCCTCCCTCTCTCCTTAACCCTGTCCCACAGCGGTAGCGGCCTCCCTCCCTCCTTAACCCTGTCCCACAGCGGCCTCCCTCCCTTCTTAACCGTGTCCCACAGCGGCCTCCCTCCCTCCCTCCTTAACCCTGTCCCACAGCGGCCTCCCTCCCTCCTTAACCCTGTCCCACAGCGGCCTCCCTCCCTCCTTAACCCTGTCCCACAGCGGCCTCCCTCCCTCCTTAACCCTGTCCCACAGCGGCCTCCCTCCCTTCCTCCTTAACCCTGTCCCACAGCGGCCTTCCTCCCTCCCTCCTTAACCCTGTCCCACAGCGGCCTCCCTCCCTCCTTAACCCTGTCCCACAGCGGCCTCCCTCCCTCCTTAACCCTGTCCCACAGCGGCCTCCCTCCCTCCTTAACCCTGTCCCACAGAGGCAGCAGCGTACATAAGGCTGTGGACTAAACAAGGTCACCCAGTTAGAGGGCCATAGCTGCGTGACAGTAGAGTCACTTTAGAGGGATGACAACACAAAAAGGTCATAATAATGCATATAGGCAATGCTGCAGGAACTACTCTACACCTGCATCCCTAAATGAAACCAACGGGCTTCTGGCAACAACAAAAAGAATGCACTGTCTTGGGAATAGGGTACCATTTGAGACTCAGACTATCTTCCTCTGTTCTGTATGTACCACACCAGGGGGAGGAAGAGGGCTAGGGGGACATGTGCGATTCAATCTTCCTCTGTTCTGTATGTACCACACCAGGGGGAGGAAGAGGGCTAGGGGGACATGTGCGATTCAATCTTCCTCTGTTCTGTATGTACCACACCAGGGGAGGAAGAGGGCTAGGGGACATGTGCGATTCAATCTTCCTCTGTTCTGTATGTACCACACCAGGGGGAGGAAGAGGGCTAGGGGACATGTGCGATTCAATCTTCCTCTGTTCTGTATGTACCACACCAGGGGGAGGAAGAGGGCTAGGGGGACATGTGCGATTCAATCTTCCTCTGTTCTGTATGTACCACACCAGGGGGAGGAAGAGGGCTAGGGGGACATGTGCGATTCAATCTTCCTCTGTTCTGTATGTACCACATCAGGGGGAGGAAGAGGGCTAGGGGGACGATTCTTGACAGGAGGAGCACGTTCTGTTACAAAATGTAGTTGTTCAGCTATCTGTTGTATCTTGATTTTTAAAAAATGATTTGAGTGTTGTTCCACAGTCCAGTACTGAATATAACAGCTGTAGTTCAGTACTGAATATAACAGCTGTAGTTCAGTACTGAATATAACAGCTGTAGTTCAGTACTGAATATAACAGCTGTAGTTCAGTACTGAATATAACAGCTGTAGTTCAGTAGTGAATATAACAGCTGTAGTTCAGTACTGAATATAACAGCTGTAGTTCAGTACTGAATATAACAGCTGTAGTTCAGTACTGAATATAACAGCTGTAGTTCAGTACTGAATATAACAGCTGTAGTTCGGTACTGAATATAACAGCTGTAGTTCAGTACTGAATATAACAGCTGTAGTTCAGTACTGAATATAACAGCTGTAGTTCAGTACTGAATATAACAGCTGTAGTTCAGTACTGAATATAACAGCTGTAGTTCAGTACTGAATATAACAGCTGTAGTTCTGTACTGAATATAACAGCTGTAGTTCAGTAGTGAATATAACAGCTGTAGTTCAGTACTGAATATAACAGCTGTAGTTCAGTACTGAATATAACAGCTGTAGTTCAGTACTGAATATAACAGCTGTAGTTCAGTACTGAATATAACAGCTGTAGTTCAGTACTGAATATAACAGCTGTAGTTCGGTACTGAATATAACAGCTGTAGTTCAGTACTGAATATAACAGCTGTAGTTCGGTACTGAATATAACAGCTGTAGTTCAGTACTGAATATAACAGCTGTAGTTCAGTACTGAATATAACAGCTGTAGTTCAGTACTGAATATAACAGCTGTAGTTCAGTACTGAATATAACAGCTGTAGTTCAGTACTGAATATAACAGCTGTAGTTCAGTACTGAATATAACAGCTGTAGTTCTGTACTGAATATAACAGCTGTAGTTCAGTACTGAATATAACAGCTGTAGTTCAGTACTGAATATAACAGCTGTAGTTCGGTACTGAATATAACAGCTGTAGTTCGGTACTGAATATAACAGCTGTAGTTCAGTACTGAATATAACAGCTGTAGTTCGGTACTGAATATAACAGCTGTAGTTCGGTACTGAATATAACAGCTGTAGTTCGGTACTGAATATAACAGCTGTAGTTCGGTACTGAATATAACAGCTGTAGTTCAGTACTGAATATAACAGCTGTAGTTCAGTACTGAATATAACAGCTGTAGTCCAGTACTGAATATAACAGCTGTAGTTCAGTACTGAATATAACAGCTGTAGTTCAGTACTGAATATAACAGCTGTAGTTCAGTACTGAATATAACAGCTGTAGTTCAGTACTGAATATAACAGCTGTAGTTCAGTACTGAATATAACAGCTGTAGTTCAGTACTGAATATAACAGCTGTAGTTCAGTACTGAATATAACAGCTGTAGTTCAGTACTGAATATAACAGCTGTAGTCCAGTACTGAATATAACAGCTGTAGTTCAGTACTGAATATAACAGCTGTAGTTCAGTACTGAATATAACAGCTGTAGTTCAGTACTGAATATAACAGCTGTAGTTCAGTACTGAATATAACAGCTGTAGTTCAGTACTGAATATAACAGCTGTAGTTCTGTACTGAATATAACAGCTGTAGTTCAGTACTGAATATAACAGCTGTAGTTCAGTACTGAATATAACAGCTGTAGTTCGGTACTGAATATAACAGCTGTAGTTCGGTACTGAATATAACAGCTGTAGTTCAGTACTGAATATAACAGCTGTAGTTTAATACTGAATATTTATATACTAATACTACTGTTTACATCTTTTTGTTGTTGTCTGTAATTAGGGTATTAAACACTAGGTGGTGCTACAATCTGGGTATTAAACACAAGATGGTGCTACAATCAGGGTATTAAACACTAGATGGTGCTACAATCTGGGTATTAAACACAAGATGGTGCTACAATCTGGGTATAAAACACTAGATGGTGCTACAATCAGGGTATTAATAGATGGTTCTACAATCAGGGTATTAAACACTAGATGGTGCTACAATCAGGGTATTAAACACTACTAGATGGTGCTAAAATCTGGGTATTAAACACTACTAGATGGTGCTACAATCTGGGTATTAAACACTAGATGGTGCTACAATCAGGGTAATAAACACTAGATGGTGCTACAATCAGGGTATTAATAGATGGTGCTACAATCAGGGTATTAATAGATGGTACTACAATCAGGGTATTAAACACTAGATGGTGCTACAATCTGGGTATTAATAGATGGTGCTACAATCTGGATATTAAACACTAGATGGTGCTACAATCTGGGAATTAAACACTAGATGGTGCTACAATCAGGGTATTAATAGATGGTACTACAATCAGGGTATTAAACACTAGATGGTGCTACAATCTGGGTATTAAACACTAGATGGTACTACAATCTGGGTATTAAACACTAGATGGTGTTACAATCTGGGTATTAATAGATGGTGCTACAATCTGGGTATTAAACACTAGATGGTGCTACAATCAGGGTATTAAACACTAGATGGTGCTACAATCAGGGTATTAATAGATGGTACTACAATCAGGGTATTAAACACTAGATGGTGCTACAATCAGGGTATTAAACACTAGATGGTGCTACAATCTGGGTATTAAACACTAGATGGTGCTACAATCTGGGTATTAATAGATGGTGCTACAATCTGGGTATTAAACACTAGATGGTGCTACAATCTGGGTATTAATAGATGGTGCTACAATCTGGGTATTAAACACTAGATGGTACTACAATCTGGGTATTAAACACTAGATGGTGCTACAATCAGGGTATTAAACACTAGATGGTGCTACAATCTGGGTATAAAACACTAGATGGTGCTACAATCTGGGTATTAAACACTAGATGGTGCTACAATCAGGGTATTAATAGATGGTGCTACAATCTGGGTATAAAACACTACTAGATGGTGCTACAATCTGGGTATTAAACACTAGATGATGCTACAATCAGGGTATTAAACACTAGATGGTGCTACAATCAGGGTATTAATAGATGGTGCTACAATCTGGGTATAAAACACTACTAGATGGTGCTACAATCTGGGTATTAAACACTAGATGATGCTACAATCAGGGTATAAAACACTAGATGGTGCTACAATCAGGGTATTAATAGATGGTGCTACAATCAGGGTATTAAACACTAGATGGTGCTACAATCTGGGTCTAAAACACTAGATGGTGCTACAATCTGGGTATTAAACACTAGATGGTGCTACAATCAGGGTATAAAACACTAGATGGTGCTACAATCTGCGTATTATACACTAGATGGTGCTACAATCAGGGTATTAAACACTAGATGGTGCTACAATCTGGGTATTAAACACTAGATGGTGCTACAATCTGGGTATTAATAGATGGTACTACAATCAGGGTATTAATAGAAGGTGCTACAATCAGGGTATTAATATATGGTACTACAATCAGGGTATTAATAGATGGTGCTACAATCAGGGTAGTAAACACATCACAACTTTCAAGGTCAACACACTGTAGCAACCTTAACCTTACACATAAAGAGCATCAAAAGGTTGGGATCTCTTGGTGTAACAGCTAAGGTTTGACAGTTGACAGTTGACAGTTTGCAAGGTCCTAGGTTTAAGGCCGAGTTGGGATAATCACCATACCTCTCTACAACACCTCAACACACTTCAATACTACACTACACTACAATACCACACTACAATACTACACGGCAATACTCCACTATACTACACTACAATACTACACAGCAATACTCCACTATACTACACGGCAATACTACACTACACTACTATACTACAATACTACACTGTACTACACTATACTGCACTACAGCACTACACTACAATACTGCACTATACTACACTATACTACACTACAATACTACACTGCAATACTACATTGCAATACTGCACTGTATTACACTACAACACTACACTGCAATACTACACTACAATACAACACTACACGACTACACTGCAATACTACAATACTACACTACAATACTACACTACAATACTACACTATAATACTACACGACTACACACCAATGCTATACTACACTACGCTACAATACTGCAATACACTACAGTAAAACACTGCACTGCAGTGCTACACTACAATACTACATTATACAACAATACTACAATACTACACTGCAATACTACAATACTACACTACAATACTACACTACAATACTACAATACTACACTACAATACAATACTTCACTATGCTACACTACAATACTACACTACTACACAACAATGCTATACTACACTACAATACACTACAGTAAAACACTGCACTGCAGTGCTACACTACAATACTACAATACTACAATGCAATACTGCGCTACATTACAGTAATACACTGCACTACAATACCACACTTCACTACAATACCATACTACATTACTACACTACAATACTACATTACTACACTACAATACTACACTTCACTACAATACCACACTACATTACTACACTACAATACTACACTACAATACAATACTACACTACAAATAACCTCTCCCTCAATGTCAACAAACAAAATGAAGGAGCTGATCGTGGATTTCAGGAAACAGCCGAGAGAACACGCCCCTATCCACATCAACGGGACCGCAGTGGAGACGGTTAAAAGCTTCAAGTTCCTTCGGCGTACACATGACTGATCATCTGAAATGGTCCACCCACACAGACAGTGTGGTGAAGGAGGCGCAAGAGGCTAAATCATCGCCTGGTATGGCAACTGCACTGCCCTCAACCGCAGTGAGATGGTGGTGCGGTCTGCCCAACACATCACCGGAAGCACTACCGGCCCTCAAGGACATCAACCAAATCAAATCAAATCAAATTGTATTGATCACATACACATGGTTAGCAGATGTTATTGCGAGAGTAGTGAAATGCTTGTGCTTCTAGTTCCAACAGTGTAGCAATGTCTAACAAGTAATCTAACAATTCCACAACAACTACCTAATACACACACATCTAAGTGAAGGAATGGAATAAAAATATATAAATATAAATATATGGATGAGCAATGGCAGAGAGGTATAGGCAAGACGCAATAGATGGTATAAAATACAGTATATACATATGAGACGAGTAATGCAAGATATGTAAACATTATTAAAGTGACTAGTGTTCCATTTATTAAAGTGGCCAATGATTTCAAGTCTGTATGTAGGCAGCAGCCTATCTTTGCTAGTGATGGCTGTTCACCACCTCCTGGAACGGCAACTGCTACGCCCACAACCGTAAGGCTCTCCAGAAGGTAGTGAGGTCTGCACAACGCATCACCGGGGGCAAACTACCTTCCCTCCAGGACACCTACAGCACACGATGTCACAGGAAGGCCAAAAAGATCATCAAGGACAACAACCACCCGAGCCACTGCCTGTTCACCCCGCTATCATCCAGAAGGCGAGGTCAGTACAGGTGCATCAAAGCTGGGACCGAGAGACTGAAAAACAGCTTCTATCTCAAGGCCATCAGACTGTTAAATCACTAACCCTGCACCTTAGACACTGTTGCCCTATATACATAGACATGGAATCACTGGCCACATTAATAATGGAACACTAGTCACTTTAATCATGTTTACATACGGCTTTACTCCTCTCATATTTACACTACCGTTCAGAAGTTTGGGGTCACGTAGAAATGTCCTTGTTTTTTTTAAAGAAAAACACATTTTTGTCCATTAAAATAACATAAAATTGTACAGAGTACACATTGTTAACGTTGTAAATGACTATTGTAGCTGGAAACTGATGATTTTGCATGGAATATCTACCTCGGGCCATTATCAGCAACCATCACTCCTGTGTTCCAATGGCACATTGTGTTAGCTAATTCAAGTTTATCATTTTTAAAGGCTAATTGATCATTAGAAAACCCTTTTGCAATTATGTTAGCACAGCTGAAAACTGTTGTTGTGAATAAAGGAGCAATAAAACTGGCCTTCTTTAGACTAGTTGAGTATCTGGAGCATCAGCATTTGTGGATTCGATTACAGGCTCAAAATGGCCAGAAACAAAGAACTTTCTTCTGAAACTCGTCAGTCTATTCTTGTTCTGAGAAATTAAGGCTATTCTATGCGAGAAAATGCCAAGAAACTGAAGATCTCGTACAACGCTGTATACTACTCCCTTCACAGAACAGCACAAACTGGCTCTAACCAGAATAGAAAGAGGAGTGGGAGGCCCCGGTGCACAACTGAGCAAGAGGACAAGTGCATTAGCGTGTCTAGATTGAGAGACTGACTCCTCACAAGTCCTCAACTGGGAGCTTCATTAACTATTACCCACAAAACACCAGTCTCAACATCAACAGTGAAGAGGCGACTCCGGGATGCTGGCCTTCTATTTTGATTTTAATAGACCAAAAAAATGATTTTCTTTCAAAAACAAGGACATTTCTAACTTATGAACGGTAGTGTATATACTGTATTCTATTCTACTGTATTTTAGTCAATGTCACTCCGACATTGCTCGTCCTAATATTTATTTCATGTTTAGATTTGTGTGTATTGTTGTGAATTGTTAGATACTACTGCACTGTGGAGCTAGGAACACAAGCATTTCGCTACACCCGCAATAACATCTGATAAATATGTGTATGTGACCAATAACATTGAATTTGATTTGAATATTGCACTGCACTACAATACGACAATACTAGACTACACTACAATACTAGACTACACCATACCACAATACTATACTACACTACAATACAATACTAGACTACACCATACCACAATACTACACCACAATACTACACCACAATACTACACTGCACTACAATACTAGACTACACCATACTACACTGCACTACAATACTAGACTACACCATACCACTATACTACACTACAATAGTAGCCTGCACTACAATACTAAACTACAATACTGCACCACAATACAATACTACACTGCACTACAATACGAAACTACACCATACCACAATACTACACTGCACTACAATACTAAACTACACAATACTACACTACAATACTAGACTGCACTACAATACTAAACTACAATACTGCACCACAATACAATACTACACTGCACTACAATACGAAACTACACCATACCACAATACTACACTGCACTACAATACTAAACTACACAATACTACACTGCACTACAATACTGCACTACAATACTAGACTACACCACAATACTGCCCTAAACAACAATACTACATTACAATATAATACTACACGGCCCTATAATACTACATTACATACTACACTACACTACAATATTGCACTAAAATACTAGACTACACCACAATACTGCCCTAAACAACAATACTACATTACAATATAATACTACACGGCCCTATAATACTACATACCACACTACACGACTACAATACTACACTACACTACAATAGTACACTGTACTACAATATGTTTTCCATTTTAGGATTTATTAAACACACACACACACCTGACTCGCCCAGTGTGTGTGTGTGTGTGTGTGTGTGTGTGTGTGTGTGTGTGTGTGTGTGTGTGTGCGTGTGTGTGTGCGTGCGTGCGTGTGTGTGTGCGTGCGTGCGTGTGTGTGTGTGTGTGTGCGTGTGTGCGTGCGTGCGTGCGTGCGTGCGTGTGTGTGTGTGCGTGTGAGAAAAATGATCTGATATCCATTGCAGGAGGGAGACAGCAGAGATAAGAGGTACAGGTGAGGGGAGGAGGACATCATACTCCCCGTCCAGAAGACCGCTTCACAGACAGATATTTATCACTCTCACTCTGGCAATAATTAGCCACATTAGAACAAGGATACACTTTAAAGGCTGTGGCCACGCAGAAGGACTTCATTTGGCAACACAGAAACCACAGACAGGAAAGACCACAGAGGGAATATCCACCTTCTCCTAAAAGGTAAGACAAGACCCTAAATATGGTCTTAATTGTTATAACGTTGTATTAGAATATTTAGTAGGACTTAGTAAGACTCAGTTAGACTCATAATTTCACTACATTTTCAGAGGAGAAATACAGTGTAGTGTGAAATGTGTGGTAAAGAGGCCGACGGTGAAGAGGTCCACTGTAAAGGTACCCACTATAAAGAGGTCCACTGTAAAGAGGCCCACCGTAAAGAGACCCACTGTAAAAAGACCCACTGTGAAAAGACCCACTGTGAAAAGGCCGACTGTGAAAAGGCCGACTGTGAAGGCCTCCCACTGTGAAGAGGCCCACTGTGAAGAGACCCACCGTAAATAGACCCACTGTAAAGAGACCCACTGTAAAGAGACCGACGGTGAAGAGGTCCACTGTAAAGAGACCCACTATAAAGAGGTCCACTGTAAAGAGACCCACTGTAAAGAGACTCACTGTAAAGAGACCCACTGTAAAAAGACCCACTGTGAAAAGACCCACTGTGAAAAGGCCGACTGTGAAAAGGCCGACTGTGAAGGCCTCCCACTGTGAAGAGGCCCACTGTGAAGAGACCCACCGTAAATAGACCCACTGTAAAGAGACCCACTGTAAAGAGGCCCACCGTAAAGAGACCCACTGTGAAGAGGCCCACTGTGAAGAGACCCACTGTGAAGAGGCCCACTGTGAAGAGGCCCACTGTGAAGAGGCCCACCGTAAAGAGACCCACTGTAAAGAGGCCCACTGTGAAGAGGCCCACTGTAAAGAGACCCACTGTGAAGAGGCCCACTGTAAAGAGGCCCACTGTGAATAGGCCCACTGTGAAGAGGCCATTCATGACAGTGTCCTATTCTAACTTTAGAATTGTACACCTAGAACACAGCTAAAATGAGGTTTGATATCTGGAGGGATGATCATATACCATGGCCATACACCATGACCATACACCATGACCATACACCATGACCATACACCATGACCATATACCATGACCATATACCATGACCATACACCATGACCATATACCATGACCATATACCATATACCATGACCATACACCATGACCATACACCATGACCATACACCATGACCATATACCATGACCATATACCATGACCATATACCATGACCATATACCATGACCATACACCATGACCATACACCATGACCATACACCATGACCATACACCATGACCATATACCATGACCATATACCATGACCATATACCATGACCATACACCATGACCATACACCATGACCATACACCATGACCATACACCATGACCATACACCATGACCATACACCATGACCATACACCATGACCATATACCATGACCATATACCATGACCATACACCATGACCATACACCATGACCATACACCATGACCATACACCATGACCATACACCATGACCATACACCATGACCATGTACCATGACCATATACCATGACCATATACCATGACCATATACCATGACCATATACCATGACCATACACCATGACCATACACCATGACCATACACCATGACCATACACCATGACCATATACCATGACCATATACCATGACCATACACCATGACCATACACCATGACCATATACCATGACCATATACCATGACCATATACCATGACCATATACCATGACCATACACCATGACCATATACCATGACCATACACCATGACCATACACCATGACCATACACCATGACCATACACCATGACCATACACCATGACCATATACCATGACCATACACCATGACCATATACCATGACCATATACCATGACCATATACCATGACCATATACCATGACCATATACCATGACCATATACCATGACCATATACCATGACCATATACCATGACCATATACCATGACCATATACCATATACCATGACCATACACCATGACCATACACCATGACCATACACCATGACCATATACCATGACCATGACCATGACCATGTACCATGACCATATACCATGACCATATACCATGACCATATACCATGACCATATACCATGACCATACACCATGACCATACACCATGACCATATACCATGACCATATACCATGACCATGACCATACACCATGACCATACACCATGACCATACACCATGACCATGACCACCCATGACCATATGACCATGACCATATACCATGACCATATACCATGACCATACACCATGACCATACACCATGACCATATACCATGACCATATACCATATACCATATACCATGACCATATACCATGACCATATACCATGACCATATACCATGACCATACACCATGACCATACACCATGACCATATACCATGACCATATACCATGACCATACACCATGACCATATACCATGACCATATACCATGACCATATACCATATACCATATAGCATGACCATATACCATGACCATACACCATGACCATACACCATGACCATATACCATGACCATATACCATGACCATATACCATATACCACCTGCACAAGACCATATACCATGACCGTATACCATATACCACCTGCACAAGACCATATACCATGACCATATATCATATACCACCTGCACAAGACCATATACCATGACCATATATCATATACCACCTGCACAATACCATATACCATGACCATATACCATATACCACCTGCACAAGACCATATACCATGACCATATATCATATACCACCTGCACAAGACTTTGGCACAAGTTGTGTGTGTGCGCTACCCTTTTAAAGTTTCCCATAGTATTGAAATGGACATTCTAAGAGTTCCCATGACTAAGAATTCAAAACCGTTATGGACTGGTATCAATAGGAGGTAGAAGAGTTGTTCTAGGTAGTTATTGTGTGTTTAAACAGTATGTGAACACAGGCAGTAGGCAGCAATACTAAGCCTCACTCACAGAAGTGGAAGTGGAGGATGTGGTAGAGAGATATGTAGAGAGTGGGGAGATGAGATGAGCAGCTCGACATCGAAGCCGAAGAAGTGTAATGTTGGAAGGTGCTGTGAGGTGGGAAAGAAAAGGCAGCACTGCCTCTGTAGGTTACAAAGGTTGAGATGAAAGACATGCAACTGACTGCAACACTCATGCAGAAGCAACAAACAGCATTCATTAAACTAAACATGCAATGGTTAGCTTAGAGATCATATGTGAGTATTATGTGAGTATTAAACTGCTGTAAATATCTTATTTCATCTTGAAAAGACAGACATAAGATCATATTATCTTTTCTCATGTTTTCAGCGAGTCAACAGCTATTCACTAGTGTATTGACTTTCAGTCAATAGTATTTAAGGACTAAAGGACTTGGAGTTGAAAGAGTTCTGCCACATAGGATTTACCAGACCGTTTAAAACAAATATGTTATTAGTAAAAATGCTAATTAAAGCAATATGTTTATTAGTGTCCACTACAATCTCTCTCTCTCTCTCTCTCTCTCTCTCTCTCTCTCTCTCTCTCTCTCTGCCTCTCTCTGTTTCTCTCTGTCTCTCTCTTTGTCTCTTTGTCTCTTTGTCTCTTTGTCTCTCTCTCTCTCTCTCTCTCTCTCTCTCTCTCTCTCTCTCTCTCTCTCTCTCTCTCGCTCTCGCTCTCCCACTCCCTCTCTCCCAAAGGCTCCGACCAGAGACGATACAAATGGAAGATCCCATTGACACCGCCATGGCAGTGTTCTCTGATCAGTACCTGTCGTCCAATGACAGTTTGCTATTCAACATCACTCCAACCCATTTCCCCCGCCTGCCACCCATAATAGACCAGACCATCAGCATCACCACCATAGTGATCCTCTTCATTACCATGGTTTCACTGGGCTGTACCATGGAGGTGCCCAAGATCAAGGTCCTGATGCTGCTCATCTCTAGTTTCTGGATGTTTCAGACTTTTTGGGGTTATCGTTTCTCCTGTTATGTGATGTTTTTTTGTTGTTGTGATTAAATACGTTTTAGGGTTTGTGAAATATATACAAATAAAATGTTATATTCATAATATTAATGTTGTTTATTATTCTCTAAAGGCCCACATCCTGAAACCTAAAGGAGTAGCCATCGCAGTGGTGGCCCAGTTTGGAGTAATGCCCCTCACTGCCTTCTCATTGGCTAAGGTTAGTATCTCTCTTTGGCTAAGGTTAGTATCTCTCTTTGGCTAAGGTTAGTATCTCTCATTGGCTAAGGTTAGTATCTCTCATTGGCTAAGGTTATTATATCTCATTGGCTAAGGTTATTATATCTCATTGGCTAAGGTTATTATATCTCATTGGCTAAGGTTAGTATCTCTCTTTGGCTAAGGTTAGCATCTCTCTTTGGCTAAGGTTAGTATCTCTCATTGACTAAGGTTAGTATCTCTCATTGGATAATTGGCTACGGTTAGTATCTCTCATTGGCTAAGGTTAGTATCTCTCATTGGCTAATTGGCTAAGGTTAGTATCTCTCATTGGCTAAGGTTAGTATCTCTCATTGGCTAAGGTTAGTATCTCTCATTGGCTAAGGTTAGTATCTCTCATTGTCTAAGGTTAGTATCTCTCATTGTCTAAGGTTAGTATCTCTCATTGTCTAAGGTTAGTATCTCTCATTGGCTAATTGGCTAAGGTTAGTATCTCTCATTGGCTAAGGTTAGTATGTCTCATTGTCTAAGGTTAGTATCTCTCATTGGCTAAGGTTAGTATCTCTCATTGGCTAAGGTTAGTATCTCTCATTGTCTAAGGTTAGTATCTCTCATTGGCTAAGGTTAGTATCTCTCATTGGCTAAGGTTAGTATCTCTCATTGGCTAAGGTTAGTATCTCTCATTGGCTAAGGTTAGTATCTCTCATTGGCTAAGGTTAGTATCTCTCATTGTCTAAGGTTAGTATCTCTCATTGGCTAAGGTTAGTATCTCTCATTGGCTAATTGGCTAAGGTTAGTATCTCTCATTGGCTAATTGGCTAAGGTGAGTATCTCTCATTGTCTAAGGTTAGTATCTCTCATTGTCTAAGGTTAGTATCTCTCATTGTCTAAGGTTAGTATCTCTCATTGTCTAAGGTTAGTATCTCTCATTGGCTAAGGTTAGTATCTCTCATTGGCTAATTGGCTAAGGTTAGTATCTCACATTGGCTAAGGTTAGTATCTCTCATTGGCTAAGGTTAGTATCTCTCATTAGCTAATTGGCTAAGGTTAGTATCTCTCATTGGCTAAGGTTAGTATCTCTCATTGGCTAAGGTTAGTGTCTCTCATTGGCTAAGGTTTGTGTCTCTCATTGTCTAAGGTTAGTATCTCTCATTGTCTAAGGTTAGTATCTCTCATTGTCTAAGGTTAGTATCTCTCATTGTCTAAGGTTAGTATCTCTCATTGTCTAAGGTTAGTATCTCTCATTGGCTAAGGTTAGTATCTCTCATTGGCTAAGGTTAGTATCTCTCATTGTCTAAGGTTAGTATCTCTCATTGGCTAAGGTTAGTATCTCTCATTGGCTAAGGTTAGTATCTCTCATTGGCTAAGGTTAGTATCTCTCATTGGCTAAGGTTAGTATCTCTCATTGGCTAAGGTTAGTATCTCTCATTGTCTAAGGTTAGTATCTCTCATTGGCTAAGGTTAGTATCTCTCATTGGCTAATTGGCTAAGGTTAGTATCTCTCATTGGCTAAGGTTAGTATCTCTCATTGGCTAATTGGCTAAGGTGAGTATCTCTCATTGTCTAAGGTTAGTATCTCTCATTGTCTAAGGTTAGTATCTCTCATTGTCTAAGGTTAGTATCTCTCATTGTCTAAGGTTAGTATCTCTCATTGGCTAAGGTTAGTATCTCTCATTGGCTAATTGGCTAAGGTTAGTATCTCTCATTGGCTAATGTTAGTATCTCACATTGGCTAAGGTTAGTATCTCTCATTGGCTAAGGTTAGTATCTCTCATTAGCTAATTGGCTAAGGTTAGTATCTCTCATTGGCTAAGGTTAGTATCTCTCATTGGCTAAGGTTAGTGTCTCTCATTGGCTAAGGTTTGTGTCTCTCATTGGCTAAGGTTAGTGTCTCTCATTGTCTAAGGTTAGTATCTCTCATTGTCTAAGGTTAGTATCTCTCATTGTCTAAGGTTAGTATCTCTCATTGTCTAAGGTTAGTATCTCTCATTGTCTAAGGTTAGTATCTCTCATTGTCTAAGGTTAGTATCTCTCATTGTCTAAGGTTAGTATCTCTCATTGTCTAAGGTTAGTATCTCTCATTGTCTAAGGTTAGTATCTCTCATTGTCTAAGGTTAGTATCTCTCATTGTCTAAGGTTAGTATCTCTCATTGTCTAAGGTTAGTATCTCTCATTGTCTAAGGTTAGTATCTCTCATTGGCTAAGGTTAGTATCTCTCATTGGCTAATTGGCTAAGGTTAGTATCTCTCATTGGCTAATGTTAGTATCTCACATTGGCTAAGGTTAGTATCTCTCATTGGCTAAGGTTAGTATCTCTCATTAGCTAATTGGCTAAGGTTAGTATCTCTCATTGGCTAAGGTTAGTATCTCTCATTGGCTAAGGTTAGTGTCTCTCATTGGCTAAGGTTTGTGTCTCTCATTGGCTAAGGTTAGTGTCTCTCATTGTCTAAGGTTAGTATCTCTCATTGTCTAAGGTTAGTATCTCTCATTGTCTAAGGTTAGTATCTCTCATTGTCTAAGGTTAGTATCTCTCATTGTCTAAGGTTAGTATCTCTCATTGTCTAAGGTTAGTATCTCTCATTGTCTAAGGTTAGTATCTCTCATTGTCTAAGGTTAGTATCTCTCATTGTCTAAGGTTAGTATCTCTCATTGTCTAAGGTTAGTATCTCTCATTGTCTAAGGTTAGTATCTCTCATTGGCTAAGGTTAGTATCTCTCATTGGCTAGGGTTAGTATCTCTCATTGGCTAAGGTTAGTATCTCTCATTGGCTATTTGCCTAAGGTTAGTATCTCTCATTGGCTAAGGTTAGAATCTCTCATTGGCTAAGGTTAGAATCTCTGATTGGCTAAGGTTATTATATCTAATTGGCTAAGGTTAGTGTCTCTCATTGGCTAAGGTCAGTATCTCTCATTGGCTAAGGTCATTATCTCTCATTGGCTAAGGTTAGTATATCTAATTGGCTAAGGTTAGTATCTTTCATTGGCTAAGGTTAGTGTTTCCATAGCTGTCTTGGCATTGTTGTCTTGGCGAACCAGTCTGGTTCCCAGGCCTTCAGGAATGGCAGGACAGGACCATGCTAAGCTGTTCAGTGTAGTCTCAGGTGTGCTTCCTGTCCTGTGTCTTCAGGTGTTACAGCTGGGGCCGGTAGAGGCTGTAGTGGTGCTGATCTGTGGATGCTGCCCAGGGGGAAGCCTCTCCAATATATTGGCCCTGTCTCTGAAGGGAGACATGAACCTAAGGTACATATACAACCCTACTTTCATCTATTCAGACCCTACTTCCATCTATTCAGACCCTACTTCCATCTATTCAGACCCTACTGTCATCTATTCAGACCCTACTTCCATCTATCCAGACCCTACATTCATCTATCCAGACCCTACTTCCATCTAGTCAGACCCTACTTCCATCTATCCAGACCCTACTTCCATCTATCCAGACCCTACTTTCATCTATTCAGATCCTACTTCCATCTATCCAGACCCTACTTCCATCTATCCAGACCCTACTTCCATCTATCCAGACCCTACTTCCATCTATCCAGACCCTACTTCCTTCTATCCAGACCCTACTTCCATCTATTCAGACCCTACTTCCATCTATCCAGACCCTACTTCCATCTATCCAGACCCTACCTTCATCTATTCAGATCCTACTTCCATCTATCCAGACCCTACTTCCATCTATCCAGACCCTACTTCCATCTATCCAGACCCTACTTCCATCTATCCAGACCCTACTTCCATCTATCCAGACCCTACTTCCTTCTATCCAGACCCTACTTCCATCTATCCAGACCCTACTTCCATCTATTCAGACCCTACTTCCATCTATCCAGACCCTACTTCCATCTATTCAGACCCTACTTCCATCTATCCAGACCGTACTTCCATCTATCCAGACCCTACTTCCTTCTATCCAGACCCTACTTCCATCTATTCAGACCCTACTTCCATCTATCCAGACCCTACTTCCATCTATCCAGACCCTACTTCCATCTATCCAGACCCTACTTCCATCTATCCAGACCCTACTTTCATCTATTCAGACCCTACTTCCATCTATTCAGACCCTACTTCCATTTATTCAGACCCTACTTCCATCTATTCAGACCCTACTTCCATCTATTCAGACCCTACTTTCATCTATTCAGACCCTACTTCCATCTATCCAGACCCTACTTCCATCTATCCAGACCCTACTGTCATCTATCCAGACCCTACTTCCATCTATCCAGACCCTACTTCCATCTATCCAGACCCTACTTTCATCTATCCAGACCCTACTGTCATCTATTCAGACCCTACTTCCATCTATCCAGACCCTACTTCCATCTATCCAGACCCTACTTTCATCTATCCAGACCCTACTTCCATCTATCCAGACCCTACTTCCATCTATCCAGACCCTACTTCCATCTATCCAGACCCTACTTCCATCTATTCAGACCCTACTTCCATCTATCCAGACCCTACTTCCATCTATCCAGACCCTACTTTCATCTATTCAGACCCTACTTCCATCTATTCAGACCCTACTTCCATTTATTCAGACCCTACTTCCATCTATTCAGACCCTACTTCCATCTATTCAGACCCTACTTTCATCTATTCAGACCCTACTTCCATCTATCCAGACCCTACTTCCATCTATCCAGACCCTACTTTCATCTATCCAGACCCTACTTCCATCTATCCAGACCCTACTTCCATCTATCCAGACCCTACTTTCATCTATCCAGACCCTACTTCCATCTATTCAGACCCTACTTTCATCTATTCAGACCCTACTTCCATCTATTCAGACCCTACTGTCATCTATCCAGACCCTACTGTCATCTATTCAGACCCTACTGTCATCTATTCAGACCCTACTTCCATCTATCCAGACCCTACTTCCATCTATCCAGACCCTACTTCCATCTATCCAGACCCTACTTCCATCTATTCAGACCCTACTTTCATCTATTCTTATTATAAAATGTGTAAAATAAGCTTGAGAGGAATCTTATTGTTTCCAAGTGGGTCTCGAGACAATGCTTCTTTAATCGTTATGTGGATTTCCTCGGGTGAAATAAAGGGTTAATGACCTGACGGCTAAACCTAAAAGGTGGGATGGATGCGGTGTGTGTCTGGTGTTATATACTATTTGTATGATAATAGGTTTATGATCGGGTCAGTGGTATGCAGGTCATTCAACTCCGTGGTGCTAATGGGGAAAGATACAGTATGTACATTTGTCAGTGCGTGAAAGGCAGAATTATCATTGAGGCTCTGCTGAAACGGAGCTCTTCGTCAATACAATGGCATTTTACGTTACTGTTGAGTTCGATGACCTCGTACTGCCGTTGGCTACCAAATGAAGTGCTTTGTTAATGCATTGGCAATCGCCTTGTTATTAGCTAAGAGTTGAATGACCTTGATGTTATCATGTACTGTAATTCCCCAATAATAACCAACCACCTCCTGTCCTGTCCTGACTTATTGCTCAGACTGGCTTGGTTACAGTACATTAGTGCCATGGTTATCATGGTAGTCACCCCATTAGTGCAGAGTTGAATGCCCTGAAATACACCAACCCAGATCATAAAAACTATGATCATATTAATCAATATCACCGTCAGACACACCACAGGGGAGGAGGACATCACCACAGGGGAGGAGGACATCACCACAGGGGAGGAGGACATCACCACAGGGGAGGAGGACATCACCACAGGGGAGGAGGACATCACCACAGGGGAGGAGGACATCACCACAGGGGAGGAGGACATCAGCACAGGGGAGGAGGACATCAGCACAGGGGAGGAGGACATCAGCACAGGGGAGGAGGACATCACCACAGGGGAGGAGGACATCACCACAGGGGAGGAGGACATCACCACAGGGGAGGAGGACATCACCACAGGGGAGGAGGACATCACCACAGGGGAGGAGGACATCACCACAGGGGAGGAGGACATCACCACAGGGGAGGAGGACATCACCACAGGGGAGGAGGACATCACCACAGCCGTCCCACGTTTTAGTTTGAAACGGCACGTCACTGACCCCTTTTCTTTGCCACTTATAACTCGACCAATACCATGACATAATTACCATAGATATTAATCAATATCTTCACACTCCCCATTCCACGGTTTATGCTACTTGTAACCGCCAGGTCAGTCATTCCCTGCTTTAGATTCACACCGTGTCTGGATTAGCGCCATAAAGATGAAGCAACATCCAACAGGTTGATTGATGAAGCATGTTCTTTGTGGTGTTACACACATTATCTGACAGGAAGTACCCTCTCTCTTTCTCTGTCTGACCCTCTGTGTCTCATCTGACAGGAAGTACACTCTCTCTTTCTCTGTCTGACCCTCTGTGTCTTATCTGACAGGAAGAACCCTCTCTCTTTCTCTGTCTGACCCTCTGTGTCTTATCTGACAGGAAGTACCCTCTCTCTTTCTCTGTCTGACCCTCTCTGTCATATCTGACAGGAAGTACCCTCTCTCTTTCTCTGTCTGACCCTCTGTGTCTTATCTGACAGGAAGTACCCTCTCTCTCTTTCTCTGTCTGACTCTCTGTGTCATATCTGACAGGAAGTACCCTCTCTCTTTCTCTTTCTGACCCTCTGTCTTATCTGACAGGAAGTACTCTCTTTCTCTGTCTTACCCCATATGTCTTATCTGACAGGAAGTACTCTCTCTCTCTCTTTCTCTGTCTGACCCTCTGTCTTATCTGACAGGAAGTACTCTCTCTCTTTCTCTGTCTGACCCTCTATGTCTTATCTGACAGGAAGTACTCTCTCTCTTTCTCTGTCTGACCCTCTTATGTCTTATCTGACAGGAAGTACTCTCTTTCTCTGTCTTACCCTCTATGTCTTATCTGACAGGAAGTACTCTCTCTCTTTCTCTGTCTGACCCTCTGTGTCATATCTGACAGGAAGTACTCTCTCTCTTTCTCTGTCTGACCCTCTGTGTCATATCTGACAGGAAGTACCCTCTCTCTTTCTCTGTCTGACCCTCTATGTCTTAT
This sequence comes from Oncorhynchus keta, assembly GCF_023373465.1. Classification (NCBI taxonomy): domain Eukaryota; kingdom Metazoa; phylum Chordata; class Actinopteri; order Salmoniformes; family Salmonidae; genus Oncorhynchus; species Oncorhynchus keta. The sequence continues at coordinate 78,824,358 of NC_068439.1, read as the reverse complement.
CTGACAGGAAGTACTCTCTTTCTCTGTCTGACCCTCTATGTCATATCTGACAGGAAGTACTCTCTCTCTTTCTCTGTCTGACCCTCTATGTCTTATCTGACAGGAAGTACTCTCTCTCTTTCTCTGTCTGACCCTCTTATGTCTTATCTGACAGGAAGTACTCTCTCTTTCTCTGTCTGACCCTCTATGTCTTATCTGACAGGAAGTACTCTCTCTCTTTCTCTGTCTGACCCTCTATGTCTTATCTGACAGGAAGTACTCTCTCTCTTTCTCTGTCTGACCCTCTATGTCTTATCTGACAGGAAGAACTCTGACGTTCTCAAGGACTGTTCTTGCACCATTATTAGTGGTGCTACTGGAAATAATGTAACTCATCCTTGTAGCTTTTTAATAACTAACTAGTAGTTATTTAACCCTAACTAGCACAGTCATTTAACCCTAACTAGCAGTTATTAAACCCTAACTAGCACAGTCATTTAACCCTAACTAGCACAGTTATTTAACCCTAACTAGCACAGTCATTTAACCCTAACTAGCAGTTATTAAACCCTAACTAGAACAGTCATGTAACCCTAACTAGCACAGTCATTTAACCCTAACTAGCAGTTATTAAGCCCTAACTAGCACTGTTATTTAACCCTAACTAGCAGTTATTAAACCCTAACTAGTACAGTAATTTAACCCTAACTAGCAGTTATTAAACCCTAACTAGCACAGTCACCTCTCTCTCTCCCTCTGTCTCTCTCCTTCTGTCTCTCTCCCTCTGTCTCTCCTTCTGTCTCTCCTTCTGTCTCTCTCCCTCTGTCTCTCTCCCTCCGTCTCCCTCTCTCTCTCCCTCTGTCTCTCTCCCTCTGTCTCTCCCTCTGTCTCTCTCCCTCTGTCTCTCTCGTTCCCTCTCCCTCTCTCTCTGTCTCTCCCTCTCTCTCCATCCATCCTTCTTCCTCTGTTCTCCCTCTCTCCATCCCTCCTTCTCCCTCTCTCTCTCATTCCCTCTCTTTCTCCCTCTCTCTCCCTCTCTCTCCATCCACCCTTCTCCCTCTGTCTCTCCCTCTCTCTCGTTCCCTCTCCCTCTCTCTCGTTCCCTCTCCCTCTGTCTCTCCCTCTCTCTCCATCCCTCCTTCTCCCTCTGTCTCTCCCTCTCTCCCCAGTATTGTGATGACTACCTGCTCTACAGTTCTAGCCCTGGGTATGATGCCACTGCTCCTCTACCTATACTGCCAGGGCTTCTCCAACCTGGAGAGTGCTGTTCCCTACGCTGGCATCACTCTGGCCCTGGTCATGACTCTGTTCCCCTGCGGCATCGGCATCCTCATCAATTACTACAGGCCACAGTACTCCAAGACTATTACTAAGGTAGAGTACAGTGCGCAGTACACAGTACTACAGACCATCACTAAGGTAGAGTACAGTACACAGTACTACAGAACATCACTAAGGTAGAGTACAGTACACAGTACTACAGAACATCACTAAGGTAGAGTACAGTACACAGTACTACAGACCATCACTAAGGTAGAGTACAGTACACAGTACACAGTACTACAGACCATCACTAAGGTAGCAGTACAGTACTCCCAGACCATCACTGTCTCTAGAGTACAGTCACAGTACTACAGAACATCACTAAGGTAGAGTACAGTACACAGTACTACAGAACATCACTAAGGTAGAGTACAGTACACAGTACTACAGACCATCACTAAGGTAGAGTACAGTACACAGTACACAGTACTCAGACCATCACTAAGGTAGAGTACAGTACACAGTACTACAGACCATCACTAAGGTAGAGTATATTACACAGTACAAAGTACTACAGAACATCTCCCTCTAAGGTAGAGTACAGTACACAGTACCTCAGAACATCACTAAGGTAGAGTACAGTACACAGTACACAGTACTACAGAACATCACTAAGGCAGAGTACAGTACAGTACAGTACACAGTACTACAGAACATCACTAAGGTAGAGTACAGTACACAGTACACAGTACTACAGAACATCACTAAGGTAGAGTACAGTACATAGTACACAGTACTACAGACCATCACTAAGGTAGAGTACAGTACACGGTACTACAGAACATCACTAAGGTAGAGTACAGTACACAGTACTACAGACCATCACTAAGGTAGAGTACAGTACACAGTACTACAGACCATCACTAAGGTAGAGTACAGTACACAGTACTACAGACCATCACTAAGGTAGAGTATATTACACAGTACAAAGTACTACAGAACATCACTAAGGTAGAGTACAGTACACAGTACTTCAGAACATCACTAAGGTAGAGTACAGTACACAGTACACAGTACTACAGAACATCACTAAGGCAGAGTACAGTACACAGTACACAGTACTACAGAACATCACTAAGGTAGAGTACAGTACACAGTACACAGTACTACAGAACATCACTAAGGTAGAGTACAGTACATAGTACACAGTACTACAGACCATCACTAAGGTAGAGTACAGTACACAGTACTACAGAACATCACTAAGGTAGAGTACAGTACACAGTACTACAGAACATCACTAAGGTAGAGTACAGTACACAGTACTACAGACATCACTAAGGTAGAGTACAGTACACAGTACACAGTACTACAGACCATCACTAAGGTAGAGTACAGTACACAGTACTACAGACCATCACTAAGGTAGAGTACATTACACAGTACTACAAAACATCACTAAGGTAGAGTACAGTACACAGTACTACAGAACATCACTAAGGTAGAGTACAGTACAGTACACAGTACTACAGAACATCACTAAGGTAGAGTACAGTACACAGTACTACAGAACATCACTAAGGTAGAGTACAGTACACAGTACACAGTACTACAGACCATCACTAAGGTAGAGTACAGTACACAGTACTACAGAACATCACTAAGGTAGAGTACAGTACACAGTACTACAGAACATCACTAAGGTAGAGTACAGTACACAGTACTACAGAACATCACTAAGGTAGAGTACAGTACACAGTACTACAGAACATCACTAAGGTAGAGTACAGTACACAGTACACAGTACTACAGAACATCACTAAGGTAGAGTACAGTACACAGTACACAGTACTACAGAACATCACTAAGGTAGAGTACAGTACATAGTACACAGTACTACAGAACATCACTAAGGTAGAGTACAGTACACAGTACTACAGAACATCACTAAGGTAGAGTACAGTACACAGTACTACAGAACATCACTAAGGTAGAGTACAGTACACAGTACACAGTACTACAGAACATCACTAAGGTAGAGTACAGTACACAGTACACAGTACTACAGAACATCACTAAGGTAGAGTACAGTACATAGTACACAGTACTACAGACCATCACTAAGGTAGAGTACAGTACACAGTACTACAGAACATCACTAAGGTAGAGTACAGTACACAGTACTACAGAACATCACTAAGGTAGAGTACAGTACACAGTAATACAGAACATCACTAAGGTAGAGTACAGTACACAGTACTACAGACCATCACTAAGGTAGAGTACAGTACATAGTACACAGTACTACAGACCATCACTAAGGTAGAGTACAGTACACGGTACTACAGAACATCACTAAGGTAGAGTACATTACACAGTACTACAGAACATCACTAAGGTAGAGTACAGTACACAGTACTACAGAACATCACTAAGGTAGAGTACAGTACACAGTACACAGTACTACAGAACATCACTAAGGTAGAGTACAGTACACAGTACTACAGACCATCACTAAGGTAGAGTACAGTACACAGTACACAGTACTACAGACCATCACTAAGGTAGAGTACAGTACACAGTACACAGTACTACAGAACATCACTAAGGTAGAGTACAGTACACAGTACTACAGAACATCACTAAGGTAGAGTACAGTACACAGTACTACAGACCATCACTAAGGTAGAGTACAGTACACAGTACACAGTACTACAGACCATCACTAAGGTAGAGTACAGTACACAGTACTACAGAACATCACTAAGGTAGAGTACAGTACACAGTACTACAGACCATCACTAAGGTAGAGTACAGTACACAGTACTACAGAACATCACTAAGGTAGAGTACAGTACACAGTACTACAGAACATCACTAAGGCAGAGTACAGTGCACAGTACACAGTACTACAGAACATCACTAAGGCAGAGTACAGTACACAGTACACAGTACTACAGAACATCACTAAGGTAGAGTACAGTACATAGTACACAGTACTACAGACCATCACTAAGGTAGAGTACAGTACACGGTACTACAGAACATCACTAAGGTAGAGTACAGTACACAGTACTACAGAACATCACTAAGGTAGAGTACAGTACACAGTACTACAGAACATCACTAAGGTAGAGTACAGTACACAGTAATACAGAACATCACTAAGGTAGAGTACCGTACACAGTACTACAGAACATCACTAAGGTAGAGTACAGTACATAGTACACAGTACTACAGACCATCACTAAGGTAGAGTACAGTACACGGTACTACAGAATATCACTAAGGTAGAGTACAGTACACAGTACTACAGAACATCACTAAGGTAGAGTACAGTACACAGTACTACAGAACATCACTAAGGTAGAGTACAGTACACAGTAATACAGAACATCACTAAGGTAGAGTACAGTACACAGTACTACAGACCATCACTAAGGTAGAGTACAGTACATAGTACACAGTACTACAGAACATCACTAAGGTAGAGTAAAGTACACAGTACACAGTACTACAGAACATCACTAAGGTAGAGTACAGTACATAGTACACAGTACTACAGACCATCACTAAGGTAGAGTACAGTACACGGTACTACAGAACATCACTAAGGTAGAGTACAGTACACAGTACTACAGAACATCACTAAGGTATAGTACAGTACACAGTACTACAGAACATCACTAAGGTAGAGTACAGTACACAGTACTACAGAACATCACTAAGGTAGAGTACAGTACACAGTACACAGTACTACAGAACATCACTAAGGTAGAGTACAGTACACAGTACACAGTACTACAGAACATCACTAAGGTAGAGTACAGTACATAGTACACAGTACTACAGACCATCACTAAGGTAGAGTACAGTACACAGTACTACAGAACATCACTAAGGTAGAGTACAGTACACAGTACTACAGAACATCACTAAGGTAGAGTACAGTACACAGTACTACAGACCATCACTAAGGTAGAGTACATTACACAGTACTACAAAACATCACTAAGGTAGAGTACAGTACACAGTACTACAGAACATCACTAAGGTAGAGTACAGTACACAGTACTACAGAACATCACTAAGGTAGAGTACAGTACACAGTACTACAGAACATCACTAAGGTAGAGTACAGTACACAGTACACAGTACTACAGAACATCACTAAGGTAGAGTACAGTACACAGTACTACAGAACATCACTAAGGTAGAGTACAGTACACAGTACTACAGAACATCACTAAGGTAGAGTACAGTACACAGTACACAGTACTACAGAACATCACTAAGGTAGAGTACAGTACACAGTACTACAGAACATCACTAAGGTAGAGTACAGTACACAGTACTACAGAACATCACTAAGGTAGAGTACAGTACACAGTACTACAGACATCACTAAGGTAGAGTACAGTACACAGTACACAGTACTACAGACCATCACTAAGGTAGAGTACAGTACACAGTACTACAGACCATCACTAAGGTAGAGTACAGTACACAGTACTACAGAACATCACTAAGGTAGAGTACAGTACACAGTACTACAGAACATCACTAAGGTAGAGTACAGTACACAGTACTACAGACCATCACTAAGGTAGAGTACAGTACACAGTACTACAGAACATCACTAAGGTAGAGTACAGTACACAGTACTACAGAACATCACTAAGGTAGAGTACAGTACACAGTACTACAGACCATCACTAAGGTAGAGTACAGTACACAGTACTACAGAACATCACTAAGGTAGAGTACAGTACACAGTACTACAGAACATCACTAAGGTAGAGTACAGTACACAGTACTACAGAACATCACTAAGGTAGAGTACAGTACACATTATACTTCAGTGCTTGAAGACCATCATTATGGCATGGTGCACACAGGTAATTCAATCGAGGCCTGGGTCAAATACCTGAGTCAAACTGCGCTTAACTCTGAGTAATCCCAAAAAGTGCGAATTCCAAGCTAAACCAAGTGCACCCAAAAGGCCAATTTCAGGAGAGTATATATATATATTTTATTTTCCCTCTCTCTCCTCCGTCCAGGTCGGCCTGTCCCTCCTGTTGATGGCCACGGTGGTGATTGGCCTGTTGGCCGGCATGACCATAGGAGGGATGGATTTGACGCTGACCCTCCTGTCCCCTCCGCTCATGGCCACCGCTGCCCTCATGCCCCTCATTGGCTACACCTTCGGATACGTCCTGTCATACCTCTTCAAACTCAACGGATCGTAAGTCATGGTGACGATAGTGTTGATAAGGATTGTTTTCTCTTTAGTAAAAAAAAAAAAACACTTTAAAAATAAGAGAAAAAACATTTCCATTCCAGCTATTAACTCCATGTCAATCAATCCGTTCAAGTTGTCCTTATTTGGACTTCCTTCCCGTTCCTCAGGGGGCGGAGGACCATCTCCATGGAGACAGGCTGTCAGAACATCCAGCTGTGTTCCACCATTTTGAAGGTGGCATTCCCTCCCGATGTGATTGGTCCCCTCTACCTATTCCCTATGATCTACATAGTGTTTCAGGTGGGAGAGGCCTTACTGCTCATTGTCCTGTTCAGGGTTCACCGGAGGTTCTTCAAAACACCGGAGACAGGTAGGCTCGACTGACCCTGTTCGTGAGTGATACAGTTACTGTGGGAGCAAATGGTACATATAGGACAGATATAATAGTATAGAGCAAAGATGTAAATCAGACCACAGGAGAAGAGAGAGACACATAGTCAGACATACCAAAGAACACACCAAGCTAAACAGAAAGTATGAAGGACAAAAGACATAAGGCCCATAAAATAAGATGATGAAGGAATGTTAGAGAGACACATAGTCTACTAGTCCTAATAAGGACATACATACCAAAGAGCACACCAAGCTAAACATAAGTGGCCCATAGGATAGACGGGCATATATTATTTTCAGGACATGTAGGTGTCCAGAGCTCAGATTGAAGAATAATGGTGGCAGATGGATGGAGATGGTCTCATATGTTGTGTGTGTATAAATACAGAGCCATCTAGGGGATGGTCTGATATGTTTGCATTAAAAGCAAACATATCACAAGTTCTTGTAAGTGTTATATTTGTAAGATGATTTTCCACCACATTACAAGCACCTAGTCGGAGACCCAGATATCAGGTCACTGGAGGTTCACACCTCAACTAGGAGAAGGTTACCCTTGTCCATCACTGTTTTGTAAAATACTAAATTGATCCAAGATCAGCACTCCAACTCAGACTATAATACAGACCCAGTCTCCTACTCAGACTATAATACAGGCCCAGTCTCCTACTCAGACTATAATACAGGCCCAGTCTCCAACTCAGACTATAATACAGACCCAGTCTCCTACTCAGACTATAATACAGGCCCAGTCTCCTACTCAGACTTTAATACAGGCCCAGTCTCCTACTCAGACTATAATACAGGCCCAGTCTCCTACTCAGACTATAATACAGGCCCAGTCTCCTACTCAGACTAATAATGGTGGTCCCTAGCTCAGACTATAGAGCAGGCCCAGTGGGTTCGATCCTCGGGACCACCTATAATACATGCCCACATGACTCCTAAGTCAGACTATAATACAGGCCCAGTCTCATATTCAGATTATAATACAGGCCCAGTCTCCTACTCAGACTTTAATACAGCCCAGTCTCCTACTCAGACTTTAATACAGGCCCAGTCTCCTACTCAGACCCAGTCTCCTACTCAGACTATAATACAGGCCCAGTCTCCAACTCAGACTATAATACAGGCCCAGTCTCCTACTCAGACTATAATACAGGCCCAGTCTCCTACTCAGACTTGAATACAGGCCCAGTCTCCTACTCAGACTATAATACAGGCCCAGTCTCCTACTCAGACTATAATACAGGCCCAGTCTCCTACTCAGACTATAATACAGACCCAGTCTCCAACTCAGACTATAATACAGACCCAGTCTCCAACTCAGACTTTAATACAGGCCCAGTCTCCTACTCAGACTATAATACAGGCCCAGTCTCCAACTCAGACTATAATACAGGCCCAGTCTCCTACTCAGACTATAATACAGGCCCAGTCTCCTACTCAGACTTTAATACAGGCCCAGTCTCCTACTCAGACCCAGACTCAGAATTTAATACAGGCCCAGTCTCCTACTCAGACTATAATACAGGCCCAGTCTCCTACTCAGACTATAATACAGGCCCAGTCTCCTACTCAGACTTTAATACAGACCCAGTCTCCTACTCAGACTATAATACAGGCCCAGTCTCCTACTCAGACTATAATACAGGCCCAGTCTCCTACTCAGACTATAATACAGGCCCAGTCTCCTACTCAGACTATAATACAGACCCAGTCTCCTACTCAGACTATAATACAGGCCCAGTCTCCTACTCAGACTTTAATACAGGCCCAGTCTCCTACTCAGACTTTAATACAGACCCAGTCTCCTACTCAGACTATAATACAGGCCCAGTCTCCTACTCAGACTATAATACAGGCCCAGTCTCCTACTCAGACCCAGTCTCCTACTCAGAATTTAATACAGGCCCAGTCTCCTACTCAAAGGTTAAAACCTATATTTGTCACCACAAGGGAAGATTGGAGGACCCAGTTCAATGTTAGCTGTCCAAATTATGGTCATTTTGTCAAGACCGCTCTAACGATGCTCCTCTCTCCCCGTCTCACAGAGAAGCAGGTGTACGATGCAGTGGATGGAAATCAGATTCACATCAGCTCAGTCTGAAATGGTGACCAAGGCTTCAGGCTCCCAAAGACCTGATTATCTACCAGATAACAATGAGGATTTCACACCCAGTAACTACACATACAATGATGCATGGCAGCAGGCGATTTGAAGGTGGAGTGATTGTAACTAATTGACTACACTGTATACAGGTGTAGAAGTGTGTGTGGAATTAACTGAAGAGAGAAACCTATGTACTGTCTAAACTACATGAGTACTTCTGATCAAGACAAGGAAGAGAGAAACCTATGTACTGTCTAAACTACATGAGTACTACTGATCAAGACAAGGAAGAGAGAAACCTATGTACTGTCTAAACTACATGAGTACTTCTGATCAAGACAAGGTAGTGTCAATGTTTGGACCAGCTATTGAAAAGTCGTGACATTTTATTACTGCTAGTATTTAATTACATATGGTTTTAAGCTCATACTAAAAGTGGCAAAATTGTCAAGTTACCACGGTCTTGATGCTTTAGATAAAATGTTTTATTGGTCATCTGCTTTTGGAGTCATTTTTTAATGGGGGGGGGGTGGGGGGGAGATCAAATCAGACTTCATGCTTTAGTGTACAAAAGGTTTTTATTTTCCAAACTATTGTCTAGGCGTTAACCTCGTCACAATAAGTTGTATCAGGGAGATAAAGCGGAACAGAAACACCACTCCATTTAAACATTCAATACAAATGGGCTCCAATAAAAACAGCACGTACAACGTTTTCACAGGGTGTCTTCTTCACTGAGGATAAAACAGAAATCCCCTAACAGTTACCTTTTCACCACCCCTACACTGAGGATAAAACATTATTTTACTGCCAATCACAACAAAGACCCACACACACACACAAAAAAAGAGATGGTAATTCTATCAAAAAATAACAGCATAAAACATAAATCCCCTAACAGTTACCTTACACCACCCCTACACTGAGATAAGAATGGTACGACCCAAAACATTAACCAATCACATTCCTTACCATCATGCAACAGTACTTGAATTTTCAACAGTTCATGATATCAGAGCTACCAACCAACAGCAGGGGGGAGGGGGAATCAATCACACATGAGCTTTGAATGACAAAAAAAAACATTCCAAGTAAAATTACTGACCGAAACAAAACCAGTAAAAAACAAAACAAAACAGGTTTAGGGAATAAATGCTCAAAATGTAACCGTCATTGTGTTCAGAGACTGATGCTTTTACTGAGAACACCCATGATGCTGCAGGAGGTCAAAGGTCAGCCATGTCAGAAGAGGGGGGGGACAGAGGGGGAAATACAGATTCAGGAGGCCAGTACTGCTAGGTGTTACAGTTCCTGGCCCTGACCTGTAGTCTTACTAAAACTGTGTGTGTGTGTTCATGTTTTGTCTTAATGCGAGTGTATTCATGTACTGTGTGCGAGTGTGAGCTCATGTCAAAACGTGTATATTCCTGTTCTCAATACTCAGTGGCGGCTGTCTGTGGACGGGGAACGAGAGCCACGAGACCTAGACCTGGAAGGTGACCTGGAAGGTGCACGCTGTGCAGGGGGAGGGGAGTGGGGAGAGGCAGACTTGCTGGGCTTGGAGGGCCGTTTGGAGGAAGTGGAGGTCTCCTTGGCCCTGGGCGGTGGGGAACCGGGGGCGGCTCCTCCTGCACCGCCGCGGGGGGCCGGGGAGCCGCTGTGGGACCGAGAACGAGAGCGGTTGTAGTCCCTCTTGGGGGAGTGGGACCTGGAACGACGGGGTGTCCTGGAGCGGGACGGGGAGCGGTTACGAGAACGGGAACGAGAGGAGCTCTCTGAACGGGAGCGACTCCTGGAGAAGAGGAAGGAGAAAAGGATAAACCCACGTCAAGTCAAGTTGACCACACCCCCTTTTTTTGATTGGAACAGAACTTTACATACCCAAGTGGTCAGTGTGACTTTTTGGATCTGAATGTCAAAATTTTGACAAAGATGCTCAAAGTTGACCCATTTTAAAATACCATGCCTTTAAAAATCACTGGAAAATAAATCGGTTAAGGATCTTTTAAAAGCTTAAAGTAAAAAAATAAATGTTTAAAAAAAGTCTTCTCTTCCCCTCTTTAACATCGACTCAAGACACGTGACCCTTTCCCCTCCCTTCATATTAGCATGTTGTTGTAGCTTAGACACTTTTCTACCGCTACGGTTGTCATGTTGTGTCACCATCAGTTGAGACATGCTCTTGAACACAGGGTGGGGGTGTCATGTTTCGGCTGAGAAAATGTACTAAAATGGAATAGAATTTAAAATTTCAACTTTTCAAAATGGCACCACAAAGATGGTTAGAGGTCCAGGGAGAGAGACGGAGAACATCGAATTGAATAGGAATATCCGTTTTAAAATTATACTGTGAATCCTCTATAGGAAACCTATTGAATTAGCATTTAAGTTGACATTCGCCAGCGGATGAACAATCCATATCAAATATAAAATATTAAATGGAGAAGCAGCTCATTTGCAATGGTCTGAAGGGATAAGTTCATCCTATTTCTGAGATTGTAATGACACCCATCCTGTCTGTATTCAAGAGCATGTTGTGTTTCGACCGATGGGAGGCACAACAAAAACATCAGGTGATGTGAAATATGGTCTAATCTACAAAATATAAATAATTAAAAAAACAGTTTAAAAAATGACCATCTTAAATATTTTTTCTTCAATAAATAATCAAGTCGTTTGAAAACCCTGTTTGTAAACTTTTAAATGATTAATCGGCCGTTTATCTTTTCCAGTGATGAAGACACGGATGTCTCATGTTATAGCTCAGCGTTGAGCACTTTCATCTCTTGAATGTTTTGGCTTTCAGGTCCAACAGTCACTTTCTGACCACTTCAACGAGCAAACGTGTATGGGAAGTAATTTAGATTCAATCAACAAACAAAAAAAAAAGCAGATGGCAAAAGTGATTTAATTCAAATGGATTTACCCTAAATAAAACCATCCGTCTGTTGTCTTATCAGTTCACCGATGCCTTATTCAAATACACCGATAGTACATTTTGTAAGTCGCTCTGGATAAGAGCGTCCGCTAAATGACTTAAATGTAAATGTAGTACATCCTTCCCTCAGTTCCTTGGGGGAAACATCTAGAAGGGCTTTAGTCTCCAGACCAACTCACCTCTTCTTAGCTGCCTCGATCAGCTTGATTTTCCTTCCATTGATCTCCTTGCCAGACAGCTTCTCAACAGCGTTTTTCAGATCGCTGTAAGAAGCGAACTCGACCACCCTGAAGACCGACATGACAAAAACAACAGGTCAGTAGGGATATAACTGAGACATTGGTTTAAAATGTCCATTATATTAGGAGGAGTATGGACGTTGGCAACACGTCTAGGAAGAACAGCTAGGGGGAGCGCACGCCATTCTTACCCTTCGTTGAGCTTGGGGCGGTGGGCGTCTGCAAAGGTGACTTCCCCCGCCTGTCTCATGAAATCTTTCAGGTCCTACACAACGACAGGCTAAGTTAGGACCGGACCGGGACAACACTGTCAACATAATGCATCATATTTCCCCAAAGAGAGAAAGATATCATAGAGCAACTACAAAGTAGAGGACGACCGATTAATCCGAATGGCCGATTAATTAGGTCCGATTTCAAGTTCTCATAACAATCGTAAATCGGTAATTTGACGACCATTTTTTTTATTTTTATTTAACTAGGCACGTCAGTTAAGAATACATTCTTATTTTCAATGACGGCCTAGGAACGGTGGGTTAACTGCCTGTTCAGGGGCAGAACGACAGATTTTGTACCTTGTCAGCTCAGGGATTCAATCTTGCAACTAGTCCAACGCTCTAACCACCTGCCTCACGAGGAGCCCGCCTGTTACGCAAATGCAGTAAGAAGCCAAGGTAAGTTGCTAGCTAGCATTAAACTTAATCAATCATAATAACTAGTTACTACTATAATAGAAATATAAATGTTAGAGAGAGAAATAGTCCTATAATTCCTATAACTACAGCCTAAAACTTCTTACCTGGGAATATTGAAGACTCATGTTAAAAGGAACAACCAGCTTTCATATTGTTCTCATATTCTGAGCAAGGAACTTAAACCTTAGATTTCTTACATGGCACATATTGCACTTTTACTTTCTTCTCCAACACTTTGTTTTTGCGTTATTTAAACCAAATTGAACATGTTTCATGATTTATTTGACGCTAAATTGATTTTATTGGTGTATTATATTAAGTTAAAACAAGTGTTCATTCAGTATTGTTGTAATAGTCATTACAAATATATATTTAAAAATCGGCCGATTAATCGGTATCGGCTTTTTGTGTCCTCCAATAATCGGTATCGGCGTTGAAATCATAAATCGGTCGACCTCTACTACAAAGGCTAAGATTAGAACTAGAGGGGTCCAAGAACCTTAGAGAACACTGCAAAATGACTGGCTGTCTGGTCCAGCAACACAGAATCATTGTGTTATAAATGTAAGTTGTCAGTTCAACGGTTAGGTCTGTCTGTGCACGAAGTTGTGTGGGTACATTGACGTCAGCAACCAATCAACTTGACAAAACTAGCTGTTCAGAATACGCCACAGACCTCCTTAAGAAACCCCTTTGTAGCAAATATAAGAGCTTGGCAAAATGGCCAAAAATAAGTATTCAACTGAACAGAGGCTACAAAGCCCTACAAGCTTAAGACCGTTCCTAAGGAAACGTGTCGGAAAAACAAATGGTAGCTTACACAGTCGGATCTTTTTGCTACTAATTGGTCTTTTGACCAATCACATTAGCACTGAAAAATATCTGACCAATCATATTAGCACTGAAAAATATCTGACCAATCAGTAAAAAAACAGAACGGCGAGCGTGCATAAAGATGGCAGAATTTAGATGGCAGAATTCAGATATTGCTATCTGAATTCTGAAATCTTTATGCACACTCGCCGTTCTGTTTTTTTTTTATACCCCCCCTGACTTGATTGGTCAGATATTTTTCAGTGCTAATATGATTGGTCAGATATTGGTCAGATATTTGTATATAATATTTTGTTCTTTAATTAACGGCACCCTGGAGCTAAAGTTAGGATCATGTACACTATGATTTAAAAAAAAAACATTTTTTAATATTTTTTATTACCGAGAGCGATGTAAAGAAAGACTGACAACTTAGCAAAACAAAGAATTTGTGGTAGGTGAAAGTGAAACATCTTTATGCACCTCCACTATAGAGAAATAGTAACGGCATCTTCTTGAAGGCACCAACTACAACACAGTTCGTTGGACAATGCCTATGGGGAAATTAACTGCGTTTGTTGGATTTTTGGATAAACGGCACATTTTATTTTGAAGCATTTATGTCAAATCAAAATGGCTTCATTAATAAAAAAAAGGTAACGTTAACTGACTGCTATTATCTCAGAAGAAAACGTACAAGAGCTCTTAAACTCGTGTTGACCTTAAGTCCGCATTCATTCCAAAACCCTTATTCTCTCCCCCGTAGGGACGATTCTACCACGACAATCTTCATCGGCATCACTGAATTTGGAAGGACCTAATATCAATAAGCATAAATGCTTCATAAAAAAAGTAACGTTAACAGACTATCGTATCGTCGAACATGAGGTAATGCATTCTGGGGGTTTTTAGAACTTTGCTCCATTGGGGAGCCTGAGTAAACGCAGCCTACGTGATCTGCAATTGGATCTGTAAAAAAAACAGAGGAAGCTAACGTCAAATATTTCAAGTTGACCCAAACATTGATAGATTATTATTGATTATTTTTTTGCATTGTCTCAAAATTATTGGACCCCACTGTCTTTAAAAACAACAGAATAGTCATCAATATAAAAGTCTGCATGACCAGCAGAGGTGTTTGTGTTGATGAACCCCAAGAGCCCTGTCCGTCTCTGGCTAGACAGGAGCTCCCTAACACCCGGGACGGGAACCCCATCTAGGGCTCAGCACCCCCCCCTCAGTCTCAGTACAGAGAGTCAACAGGGAGGAAGAGAGGAAACTAATACCTGATATCGACCCCTTTGGAGCAGGCCGTAGCAGGCTCTCCTAGTCCACCATACCATAACCACCTTGATCGCACCTTGTGATCCAACCTTGACCTCTCGTGACCTCGCTCAGCAGATTTTATCCACTTCTGGGCACCTCTCGCGATGTGCGGATGGAACCACAGCACATGGGGGGGGATTGGGGGGGAGATATGGATCGATCGAAGCCTCTCAAATTAACGAACCACCATGGATCAGACCAAAACACCGCCACCATCATCATGAACACCATCATCGAATCTCCTCTTTCTGCCTCTCTGTTTGTGATTTGTGTCAGCACGGCGCTCCGGCCATCGAGGCCCCCACCAGGGGGACAGCGAGTGTGAGCGAAGGGGCAGCCAGCGCTTCTAGAGCAGAGCGAGTAGTGGAACCCGGGGCTGGGACCTGACCCCCCGACCAAACGAGGGAGCACTCTCTCATACGACCAGCAGGAGGAGAGGAACCAACTAGGAGTGGGCTGGCTGGCACGACATGGCTCAACCCAGAGAGAGGGACCCTGATTGGGTTAACTCCACCATAAGAAGCGCTCTCTTCCATACGACACAACAGTCAGGCTGGCAAATAAAGGGGTGAAGAATTGGTTAAAATTAAAAAACAGACAAATGTTTTTTTCTCCCTCTTGTATCTAATCAACTGCATTCTTTAGCTGCAGCAAATAGCTATGGCTAGCCATTTCTCCACCGGAAGCTCTCAGGAAAGGGCTGGATATGTACTGAGAGCTCTTGATAGGTTATTAAATACTGTGCAAGGAGCCATTTGGGCCAATCACAACACATTTAGTGCTGTCGATTTGCATATTTATTTGCTCTCAGCCCATGGAATATTACCACATATACTAGAATAAACGTAGGCAAAAAAAACAAAAAGGAAAGAGTATGAGTCTTGTATTAGTCTTTACCTGGACTGCACCAGGAAGTTGCCTTGAGATCATTACTAGTGAAGATTTCAGGTATAAAGCTGAGCGTTCTCTCCGTCTGATCAGTCAGAGCCTGGAGTTACTAACAGGCAGGTAGAGACACACCCAGGTAAGGAACTCACCTGCCAGCTGACGCGAGATGACAGGTTCTCCACAATGAGACGGTTCTCCGTACGCATCGGAGGAGGGTTCCTACTGCGATGAGGGGGGAAGACAAAGAACAGTGTGAGAACCTTGCAGATGATCTTGAATCGTGGTTCCCTTACAGTGGGTGAGAACACATTGGTGGGTCATGGTTGTAGTTCCTTCGTCCTAGCCAAAGCCGGGATGTGGTCCCGACTAGTAGCCTAATACTTTTTTTTTTGCTGTGGTGGGAGAGAGAACCGCAGTACTGATTTAGGATCAGTTTTCCCCCTGTCTATTTGTTATAATCTAACATGCGTATCAGATCCTAGAACACCCCCCAACTATGCTTTGTGTCGACAGGACCATGACTGAACTATTTTAGGGGATGAGAGCAGTCTCAGCCCACACAGAGCTGCTGATAGCTTGCTGGTCACCTAGATTAGGTTGGATTTACACAACATAACCACAAGTGTGTGGACAACTGCTCGTCGAACATCTCGTTCCAAAACCAAGGGCCTTTGCTGCTATAACAGCCTCCACTCTTCTGGGAAGGCTTTCCACTAGATGCTGGAACATTGCTGAGGGGAATTGCTTCCATTCAGCCACAAGACCATTAGTGAGGTCGAACACTGATGTTGGGTGATTAGGCCTTATGCCAATTCATCCCAGGTCAGGGCTCTGTGCAGGCCAGTCAAGTTCTTCCACACAGATGTCGACAAACCATTTCTGTATGGACCTTGCACTGTCATGCTGAAACAGGAAAGGGCCTTCCCCAAACTGTTGCCACAAAGTTGGAAGCTCAGAATCATCTAGAAAGTCATTGTAACAAAGAGGCCGAGCCCGAACCATGAAAAACAGTCCCAGACCATTATTCCTCCTCCACCAAACATTACAGTTGGTTCTATGCATTGGGGCTGGTAGTGTTCTCCTGGCATCCGCCAACCCCAGATTTGTTCGTTGGACTGCCAGATGGTAAAGTGTGACTCATCATTCCAGAGAACGTCTTTCCACTGATCCAGAGACCCAATGGTGGCGAGCTTCACACCACTCCAGCCGACGCTTGGCATTGCGCATGGTGATCTTATGCTTGTGTGCGGCTGCTCGGCCATGGAAACCCATTTCACGAAGCTGCCGACAAAACGTTATTGTGCCGACGTTGCTTCCAGGGGCAGTTTGGAACTCGGTCGTGGGTGTTGCAACCAAGGACAGATTTTTTAAATTTATTATTATAATTTGTTATTTTACAAGTGCCCACTCTGACCTCGTGTGGCTTACCACTTCACAGCTGAGCAGTTGTTGCTCCAGACGTTCCAACTTCACAATAACAGCACCTACAATTGACCGGGGCAGCTCCAGCAGGGCAGAAATTTGACAAACTGACTTGTTGGAAAAGTGGCAGTGCCACATTGACAGTCACAGAGCTCTTCAGTAAGGCCATTCTACAGCCAATGTCTGTTCTCAGGAGATTACATGGCTGTGTGCTCCATTTTATACACCTGTCAGTATTGGGTGTGGCTGAACTCAACGAATCCACCAATTTGACGGGGTGTCCACATACTTTTGTATACTATTGTATACATTGTTTATATTCATAGCAATTTAAAAAAAAAGGTGCTTCATATTGACAGAAAGTGGAATAAACTGTCATTTGAACTTACTCTGCCGGTTGTCCACCTGGTTGGTTTGTCCTTATGGAAATTTGAGACAAAAACATCCACAGGAATGTATTATTAAGCAAGACTTTAAATGCTGGTACCGAGAAGTCTATATCCTGGCATGTTCATGCACGCAATTACATTGTGCGCGTGCCTCAGGTGATGACCAAACCGCGAAAGCCACGTACAGACACCAGTGTTTTAAAGTTGGTTTAATAACACCTTGGATGTGTGTATTTTTGTCTCAACTGTCCACAATGTAAAAAGGGACTTCAGACTTCAGGGGCCTATAAGTTGTTAGCGACGAGTGTGGAAAGTCCCCACTGGAAATAGTAGGAGGCTAGCGAATAGTATGAGTGTCCATGTTACCTCCGACTATCCTGGGAGCCACGGCCATAGCGATCTGGGAAGCGGCCACCACCACCACCTCCTCCTCCCCCTCCTCCTCCACCGCCACCACCACCTCCTCCTCTGTCCCCACCGCGTCCTCGGCCACCACGCAGGCGCACTCGGGCATGCTCAATGGTTACCCTAAGAGAGAGAATGGAGAGGTGAGGGGGGAGAGAGGAGAGAACAGAGGGCTATGGAAGGATGTTCTAACTACCACAGATCCTTAATTGATATGTGGGTACTGTGAGCCAACGTGGTTGTGAGGTGTAAATGTCCATTGTGAACAGAGCCGCAGTCACTTTACCTCTCGTTGCAGAGCTCCTTGCCGTCCAGCTCATAAACGGCATCCTCAGCATCCCTGGGATCATCAAACTCCTGGACAACAACATAGAACATTCAGACCACTATCCATTCTAGAACAGTCAGCCCACTATCCATTCTAGAACAGTCAGCCCACTATCCATTCTAGCACACTCAGCACACTATCCATTCTAGAACATTCAGACCACTATCCATTCTAGAACATTCAGACCACTATCCATTCTAGAACATTCAGACCACTATCCATTCTAGAACATTCAGACCACTACCCATTCTAGAACATTCAGACCACTACCCATTCTAGAACATTCAGACCACTATCCTTTCTAGAACATTCAGACCACTATCCATTCTAGAACATTCAGCTAGCTAACACAGCAATGACTTAGCGGAGTTGATAATTGAGGGCTTAGCTAAGCATGTCAGGGAGTAGATTTAAATGCACACTAACAATTTTAGATTATTATTATTTTTTTTGCAGATGACCGAGTACTCTGCTAAACTTCATAAAAATTTTAAAAAAGCAGAGTAAGGTGTTTACTAATGCCATTTGATGTTTTAATGGACAAAATGTTTTTTTTTTTAAAGAAAAGCACAAGGACATTTCTAAGTGACCCCAAACTTTATATAAGCACACACTACCGTTCAAAAGTTTGGGGTAACTGAGAAATGCCCTCATTTTTGAAAGAAAAGCACATTTTGTCCATTAAAATAACAAATTGATCCAAAATACAGTGTAGACATTGTTAATGTTGTAAATGACTATTGTAGCTGGAAATGGCAGATTTTTTTATGGAGTATCTACATAGACGTATAGAGGCCCATTATCAGCAACCATCACTCCTGTGTTCCAATGGCACTTTGTGTTAGCTAATTGATCATTAGAAAGCTCCTTTGCATTTATGTTAGCACAGCTGAAAACTGTTCCTGATTAAAGAAGCAAAAAAAAGTCCTTCAGACCAGTTGATTTTCCGGAGAATCAACATTTGTGGGTTCGATTACAGGCTCAAAATGGCCAGAAACAAAGAACTTTCTTCTGAAACTCATCAGTCTATTCGTGTTCTGAGGAATTATGGCTATTCCATGTGAGCAATTGCCACGAAACGGAAAATCTCAGACAACGCTTGTAACCAGAATAGAAAGAGTAGTGGGAGGCCCCGGTGCACAACTGAGCGAGAGGACAAGTACATCAGAGGGTCTAGTTTGAGAAACAGCATTACGGTCAGCTCTCCTCTGTGCCAGTGCATAGGGAATCGCCACTACAGAGATAGTTTGCTAAATGGCAAGACAATCTAAACCCTTCCTTGTTTATTCACGAGTTGCATGTTTCGTCACAATATTATTTGTTATGTTTGTTTTGGACTGATGCCCCCCGACTGAGCGTTCTACTCACTGCATCTCTAATAAGAGCTGATGAAAATTCAATCAAAAGTGCATCATCGATGAGCACCGATGAAGACTATCTGAAGTGCATTACAGGGGCTTAGAAACACAATGCCATTCATAAAGGAAGCAAATCATTAGTGGGGTGGCAGGGTAGCCTAGTGGTTAGAGCTTTGGTCTAGTAACCGGAAGGTTGCAAGTTCAAACCCCCGAGCTGACAAGGTACAAATCTGTCGTTCTGCCCCTGAACAGGCAGTTAACCCACTGTTCCCAGGCCGTCATTGAAAATAAGAATTTGTTCTTAACTGACTTGCCTAGTTAAATAAAAAAACTAAAAAAATGTCCTAGGAAAACCCTTTATCATCATTCTGAAGTCGCCAGATTGACTTTAGATGCAGTACAACGTTAGCGTCGCTAGCTATTTTTGAACAACATTGGCATCTGCCTAAAGTAAATTTGACATGATAATGCTGGCAAAGTTGTTTCCTACAAAAAAACCTCTGACTTAACTTAAGCCATGTCATCGTATTTCCAGGCACTATATTGTAATTTTGACTAAACCGCCACCAGCCTCCGCCCAGAATGACCGGGCACCAATACTGCGCCGGCAATAGAGGGCGGCTTGAAAACATTCATAACATCGGCCCGACGCGACCGAGTTTAGGA
Organism: Oncorhynchus keta; assembly: GCF_023373465.1. Classification (NCBI taxonomy): domain Eukaryota; kingdom Metazoa; phylum Chordata; class Actinopteri; order Salmoniformes; family Salmonidae; genus Oncorhynchus; species Oncorhynchus keta. Next base: position 78,803,901 of record NC_068439.1, on the reverse strand, counting down.
GGAGCAACCTATGAATGTGTTGGCCAGGCATCAACATTCTATTCTGATGTCTCGCCAACGCTCTCAAAAATACATATTTCCTGTTTTGAAACGATCAACCAAAAGGTGTGAGTGCATACTGGGTAGCGAGCCAATTCATCTCTGTCAGCAGCAATCGTGATTAAACACTATTTAAAAATCGAAAAATTGAAAAGGGGATAATGTTAACTTCACTATGTAGGTCTACATTGGTTGGATTAAAAAGTATACGAGTTCTACTTACCACTTCACGACATTTCTACTGTACGAAGTTTCTACTGGTAGCTTGCTAAGTAAACATCAGCTAACAGAACATCGACAAAAAGCACCCGTCTGTTGACTGACCGGCAGAGCCCACAACGGATGGGAAATTAACCTTATCCACTCCTCCTTGTCAGGTACAGATCACTTTAATTTCACATCACTCCTATCCAATAAATGGTGGCCAATATTGAGAGAAATTGTGAAGCTACCCTCGCTAATTTAAAGTCATAAAAAGCAGGCAGCGACCTGCTGTGGAACTCTGATAGAGCTAAATGTGCGCAATTTATTTGCACGGAATCAAAAAGTAGTCTAGTAGTTCTGACTGTGATCTTTAAGAGGTGACGATATTAAAAGCAAATATTTAACATTGACTTTAAAAAAACAGTACACTTGCAATGGTTTCAGGAGGCAAAGCAAACACCGCATCTTATTGTGACCAGCTTTTTCTTATTTAACTGACTTTCCTAGTTAAATAAAAGGTGGTCCTTCTGTAGCTCAGTTGGTAGAGCATGGCGCTTGTAACGCCAGGGTAGTGGGTTCAATTCCCGGGACCACCCATACGTAGAATGTATGCACACATGACTGTAAGTCGCTTTGGATAAAAGCGTCTGCTAAATGGCATATAAAAAAAGAAACAAGTTCTTATTTACAATGATGGCCTGCCGGGGAACAGTGGGTTAACTGCCTTGTTCCGGGGGCAAAATTACAGATTTTAACCTCATCAGCTCGGGGATTCGATCCAGCAACCTTTCGGTTACCGGTCCAACGCTCTAACCACTAGGCTATTTATCTTCTAAATAGTTCAGATACAAACTCTGGGCATGTTCGTAAATACACTGTGGCAAACTACTTAGATTTCAGATCACTCACATCTGAGTGTGCTAGAGCATATGGGCCGGGTGAGGTTCTCTCTCATTTTTGTCTGGAAGTAGCTAGCAAGCCAGCCAACTTCAGCCAGATAGCTTGGGTGCTTGACTGCACAACCCTACTCCTCCCTTACAAACCAATAGTACAGTTGAAACTGCAGTAACTGCAGCCGACTGGGGTATTTACACTGCACAAGATCAGCAGTATTTTGTATTTCGAAAGCAGTATTTTTTCATAAAGCCCGGGCCACTCTCCGAGAGCAAAACACTCTGAACTTACTAAAGACCCAGACCACAATTGAAGGCAATTCACTCCGGAGGGCACTTGTAAATTCAGAGCTTTGTCGGATCGTCCTTTTACAAATTCAGGGCGTTTTGCTCTCGGATCGCACACTGGACGCTGTGACCGAGGAGTAGGGTTGATCCAAGGGTTCTGACCTAACAATGGTAGTCAAGCACCCAAGCTAACTGGCTAAAATTAGCTCGCTTGTTAACTACTTCCAGACACAAATGAAAGAACACCTCACTGACCATTCTAGCTGAGCTGGTTAGGCTGTTTTGGGGATATAAACAAGGAATTTATCAAACAAAAAGGACCATTTGTGATGTTTCTGGGACACATTAGAGTGCCAACTGAAGATCTTCAAAGGTAAAGGCATGATTTATATAGTTTTGTGTCGCACCTGCCTGGTTGAAGTATTTTCATGTGTTTGTATGATGGGGCGCTGTCCTCGGATAATCGCATGGTTTGCTTTCACCGTAAAGCCTGGCGGCTGGATTAAGAAGTTAGTTTCTTGAAATCGGAGTAGATAGTGAATATATGAACGCCCCTATAGGCCTGAACTCAGAATCAAATAGGCATCACAAAAATAACACGGTCACTGTGGTAGAAAGTTTATTATGAGTGGCGATGTTCTGCATATAAATCAGAGTTCCATTTGGTAGCCTGATTTCAGATGTGTCCATGTAACTAGGATTGTTAGGGAAATCGTTCTTGCAATGTATGCAAACACTTAAAAAATTAACTATTAATTAAATAAAAGGTTGTGTGCAATTTGTGTGTATACTGACCACAAAACCAAAGCCCCTCTTGAGGTCGATGTCTCGGATGCGGCCGTATCCTTTAAAGAATCTCTCCACGTCCTTCTCTCTGGCGGACGGGTTCAACCGGCCCACAAATATGCGGCATCCACTCATTCTGGCCGTAGGATGTGTATCTGATAGCAAAAGAGGTAAAATAAAAAGAAATCGACCTATGATGACATATTTTTTGGATGAAAACGACCTATGACGACACTATATTGAAGGAATGTTGTTAAAACGTCGTGTCAGGTGGCCCAGTCACCAGAAATACTTTTAATGCGCACACCCACATCATTCATTTGCGAACAGCATTTTTTTTTTGTTGCAAACGTTAGCTAGAATACCATCGTTTCCAAAGTGCAGAATGTAAACAGAATCAGAATCAATACATTATCAAAATAAATATAATAAACCGTGCAATCATGTATACTCATGCCGGAGAGGTTTCAAAAGCGAGTATTTATCGTTACCTTAACTGCGACAGTCATCGTGCATTTTTTATTTTGGTGGGGGGCCTTGTGATTGCGTGATCGCAAGATAAACACCACAAAGATAACACTAACAAGCTTGTTAACCACATTGTTTCCGATTAGCAATACTTGTGCATCAACATTAGTTACATCCATTTTAATTGTGAAAATCTTCATTTTTAACATACCTTTCTGTGTTTTTCTTCTGCTGGGGGGAGATTGACTTGCTGCCTCTTGAAAACACAGCGGAAAAAGACACGCACACAAAATGGAGTCGGCTTTTCAATGACACGGTGCAGTAGTACCACAGAACAACCAGATATTTCACTGGATGTATAAATGTGAAGCATCTGGTTTGCGATTCCATTCACTACCAAATATGGTAGGGAGAGGAAGCCCACTGGCGGGCAGGGGGAGGAGATGGATTTTGGCCGATATTATGCAAATCTTCTTAACAATTAAATATATATATATATATTCACTCTGGAGGGCAGTTTATCTCAATATGAACAGAACGGACTAAGTTTTGTTGACTTCAACAAATTGAGTTATTGCACAGGGTTAGTTCACAGAGTAGGCGTTCCCTATGGGAAATATGCAGATGTTCTACAACGCGCCAATAGGATCTCACTAGCTTGTGCTTGGCTCTGCCCACCTCCTTACTTGTTCTGCCCACTATGACTCATTTGTTCGCATTGGAAACGGTAAGCTGTGGTCTGTCTTGGTTTAGTTATAAAAACTCTTTGGTAGTACTTTATCTAGCCGCTAGGTATCACCAGTCAGTGGTTCAAAATCTACATAAAACAATGGTTGGTGGCACTCGTCACTCATAGTAGTAGGAGGACCCAATATAAAATGGCATGGTGCTTTATGTCCGAGAGTTGATGTACTGCTGATATGTTGCTGTTGTGTTTACAGTTAGTAAGATGAACAGCTAGCCAGTATCATGATACTTTGGCTGATGTTACGACACAATCTGTCCTCCAATGAGGTGTGGTTGTCCAGGAGTGTCCTTGAGGAGGAGGTCACAGTGGGTAGGCCTTAAAAGCATCTGTTCTCTACAGGCCTTTCGCCCATGTTTACTATGGGTCTATCCATCTTTTAGCCTGCTTTACTTACTTCACATCAATCTTTGGGCCGCTGAATAAAAACACAAACTACAGATCAATTCAGGGTGTTCTTAAAATGTGTTTTCTGTTCTGCTTCCTTACAACGTAAAACATGGAGGTTACAGAAGGTCTAGGTCCTCTTTAAAACAGGGAGGTTACAGAAGGTCTAGGTCCTTGTTAAAACACGGAGGTTACAGAAGGTCTAGGTCCTCGTTAAAACATGGAGGTTACAGAAGGTCTAGGTCTTCTTTAAAACAGGGAGGTTACAGAAGGTCTTGGTCCTCGTTAAAACAGTGAGGTTACAGAAGGTCTAGGTCCTCTTTAAAACAGGGAGGTTACAGAAGGTCTAGGTCCTCTTTAAAACAGGGAGGTTACAGAAGGTCTTGGTCCTTTCGGAGGTTAAAACTGAGGTTACAGAAGGTCTAGGTCCTCTTTAAAACAGGGAGGTTACAGAAGGTCTAGGTCCCTTTAAAACAGGGAGGTTACAGAAAGGTTCTCTTTAAAACATGGAGGTTACAGAAGGTCTAGGTCCTCGTTAAAACAGGAAGGTTACAGAAGGTCTCGGGCCTCTTTAAAACATGGAGGTTACAGAAGGTCTAGGTCCTCGTTAAAACACGGAGGTTACAGAAGGTCTAGGTCCTCTTTAAAACAGGGAGGTTACAGAAGGTCTAGGTCCTTGTTAAAACATGGAGGTTACAGAAGGTCTAGGTCCTCTTTAAAACAGGAAGGTTACAGAAGGTCTAGGTCCTTGTTAAAACATGGAGGTTACAGAAGGTCTAGGTCCTCTTTAAAACAGGGAGGTTACAGAAGGTCTAGGTCCTCTTTAAAACACGGAGGTTACAGAAGGTCTAGGTCCTCTTTAAAACAGGGAGGTTACAGAAGGTCTAGGTCCTTGTTAAAACATGGAGGTTACAGAAGGTCTAGGTCCTCTTTAAAAAAGGGAAGTTACAGAAGGTCTAGGTCCTCTTTAAAACATGGAGGTTACAGAAGGTCTAGGTTCTCTTTAAAACATGGAGGTTACAGAAGGTCTAGGTCCTCTTCAAAACATGGAGGTTACAGAAGGTCTAGGTCCCTTGTTAAAAGGTCCTGTTAAAACAGGGAGGTTACAGAAGGTCTAGGTCCTCTTTAAAACAGGGAGGTTACAGAAGGTCTAGGTCCTTGTTAAAACATGGAGGTTACAGAAGGTCTAGGTCCTCGTTAAAACAGGGAGGTTACAGAAGGTCTAGGTCCTCGTTAAAACAGGGAGGTTACAGAAGGTCTAGGTCCTCGTTAAAACAGGGAGGTTACAGAAGGTCTAGGTCCTCGTTAAAACAGGGAGGTTACAGAAGGTCTAGGTCCTCTTTAAAACAGGGAGGTTACAGAAGGTCTAGGTCCTCGTTAAAACAGGGAGGTTACAGAAGGTCTAGGTCCTCTTTAAAACAGGGAGGTTACAGAAGGTCTAGGTCCTCGTTAAAACAGGGAGGTTACAGAAGGTCTAGGTCCTCTTTAAAACAGGGAGGTTACAGAAGGTCTACAGAAGGTCCTCCTCGTTAAAACAGGGAGGTTAAAAGGTCTAGGTCCTCTTTGGAGGTTACAGAAGGTCTAGGTCCTCGTTAAAACAGGGAGGTTACAGAAGGTCTAGGTCCTCGTTAAAACATGGAGGGAGGTTACAGAAGGTCTAGGTCCTCGTTAAAACAGGGAGGTTACAGAAGGTCTAGGTCCTCGTTAAAACAGGGAGGTTACAGAAGGTCTAGGTCCTCGTTAAAACAGGGAGGTTAAAAGGTCAGGGGAGGTTACAGAAGGTCTAGGTCCTCGTTAAAACAGGGAGGTTACAGAAAGGTCTACAGAAGGTCTAGGTCCTCTTTAAAACAGGGAGGTTACAGAAGGTCTAGGTCCTCGTTAAAACAGGGAGGTTACAGAAGGTCTAGGTCCTCTTTAAAACAGGGAGGTGCAACCTTCCGGTTGCATTTAATGAATCACAGGTTTTTTTTATTGAATCATGGGCCGAATAAAGTGGGTCAATATAAAACAATCAATGATCATGGCTTGTATAAAAGGTTAACCACAGGGTTAATCAATGATCATGGCTTGTATAAAAGGTTAACCACAGGGTTAATCAATGATCATGGCTTGTTTAAAAGGTTAACCACAGGGTTAATCTGCTTTATGTTCCCGAAACCCTTTTGAGTAAAGAAATGCCAATGTTCGCCTGAAACTGTATAGGGAATAGGGTTCTGGTCTATAGTAGTGCACTACACAGGGAATAGGGCTCTGGTCTATAGTAGTGCACTACACAGGGAATAGGGCTCTGGTCTGTAGTAGTACACTATATAGGGAATAGGGTTCTGGTCTATAGTAGTGCACTATATAGGGAATAGGGTTCTGGTCTATAGTAGTGCACTATATAGGGAATAGGGTTCTGGTCTATAGTAGTACCACTATATAGGGAATAGGGCTCTAGTCTATAGTAGTGCACTATATAGGGAATAGGGTTCTGGTCTAAAGTAGTGCACTATATAGGGAATATGGTTCTGGTCTATAGTAGAGCACTATATAGGGAATAGGGCTCTGGTCTATAGTAGTACCACTATATAGGGAATAGGGCTCTGGTCTATAGTAGTGCACTATATAGGGAATAGGGTTCTGGTCACTACTATAGGGAATAGGGCTCTGGTCTATAGTAGTACCACTATATAGGGAATAGGGTTCTGGTCTAAAGTAGTGCACTATATAGGGAATATGGTTCTGGTCTATAGTAGAGCACTATATAGGGAATAGGGCTCTGGTCTATAGTAGTAGCACTATATAGGGAATAGGGCTCTGGTCTATAGTAGTGCACTATATAGGGAATAGGGTTCTGGTCTATAGTAGTGCACTATATAGGGAATAGGGTTCTGGTCTATAGTAGTACCACTATATAGGGAATAGGGCTCTAGTCTATAGTAGTGCACTATATAGGGAATAGGGTTCTGGTCTAAAGTAGTGCACTATATAGGGAATATGGTTCTGGTCTATAGTAGAGCACTATATAGGGAATAGGGCTCTGGTCTATAGTAGTACCACTATATAGGGAATAGGGCTCTGGTCTAAGTAGTGCACTATATAGGAATAGGGTTCTGGTCTATAGTAGTGCACTATAGGGAATAGTAGTGCACTATATAGGGAATATGGTTCTGGTCTATAGGAGCACTATATAGGGAATAGGGCTCTGGTCTATAGTAGTGCAATAGGGTTCTGGTCTATAGTAGTGCACATAGGGAATAGGGTTCTGGTCTATAGGAATAGGGCTCTGGTCTAAAGTAGTGCACTATATAGGGAATAGGGTTCTGGTCTATAGTAGTGCACTATATAGGGAATAGGGCTCTGGTCTATAGGAGTGCACTATATAGGGAATAGGGCTCTGGTCTATAGTAGTGCACTATATAGGAATAGGGCTCTGGTCTATAGTAGTACTACTATATAGGGAATAGCGCTCTGGTCTATTGTAGTACCACTATATAGGGAATAGGGCTCTGGTCTATAGTAGTGCACTATATAGGGAATAGGGCTCTGGTCTATAGTAGTGCACTATATAGGGAATAGGGCTCTGGTCTATTGTAGTACCACTATATAGGGAATAGGGCTCTGGTCTATAGTAGTACCACTATATAGGGAATAGGGCTCTGGTCTATAGTAGTGCACTACATAGGGAATAGGGCTCTGGTTTATAGTAGTCCACTATATAGGGAATAGGGCTCTGGTCCATAGTAGTACCACTAGGGAATATATGGGCTCTGGAATAGCTATATAGGGAATAGGGCTCTGGTCTAGGGCTCTGGTCTATAGTAGTACCACTATATAGAGAATAGGGCTCTGGTCTATAGGTACCACTAATAGGGAATAGGGCTCTAGTAGTACCACTATATAGGGAATAGTGCCACTAGGGAATAGGGCTCTGGTTTATAGTAGGAATAGGGCTCTGGTCTATAGTAGTACCCACTGAACCTATACTGCCCGGAATCACGGGCTCTGGTCTATAAGAAGTATCCTGGACAACACCCTGGCGCACTAACATATAGAGAATAGGGCTCTGGTCTATAGTAGTACCACTATATAGGGAATAGGGCTCTGGTCTAAAGTAGTACCACTATATAGGGAATAGGGCTCTGGTCTATGGTAGTGCACTATATAGGGAATAGGGCTCTGGTTTATAGTAGTCCACTATATAGGGAATAGGGCTCTGGTTTATAGTAGTCCACTATATAGGGAATAGGGCTCTGGTTTATAGTAGTCCACTATATAGGGAATAGGGCTCTGGTTTATAGTAGTCCACTATATAGGGAATAGGGCTCTGGTTTATAGTAGTCCACTATATAGGGAACAGGGAGCTATTTTTGAAAAAAAGACAATATGATCTTCAATGTAAAAACACATCACATCTCACACGTTTTCAAAAAAAGCTTTAATTAGAAATAGTTACATACACACGGTAGAATTAAATTAAACTTTATACAAATATTAAAATACGATCTTCACAAACCCACTGCAATGTACAGAGGAGAAAAAGAACACATGAAACCATTGGAATGCAGAATCAAAGAGAGATGAGGAAACAACCACTGTACAACGGTGGTCTGGACGCAAACAAAAATACTCCCCTTGACACGCAACATTTAAAATGTCTGATAGACATTTAAAGAAAGAAAGAAAGAAAGAAACGTAAGTTGTTTCATGTGCTTAGGCTTTTGAAAAATCACGGTTGCTGAAGAGGCCTAGGGAAGGGTGAACAGAGAGAAGAGAAGGATGGACTTTCTTTAGTCAAGTCCAAAAACTAAAAATAAAACACAAGACAGTTGTATGACTAGAAAATACAAAAAAGTAAGGCCATTGAGAAACACAGACGCTTCAATGTCATCGCAGGTAAAGATGGATGGAAACCTACGATACAAGTAGAAACAAAATGAAAGTACTAAAATGTACCAGGTCTAAGGCAACGTTCTCTGTTTGCGTTTATGAAGCCAATGACAGGTGGAAAAACCGACAGAATAAACAAAACATTAAAAAATAAAATGAAAAATGTAAGTGAAAAAAAAACATTTCCAAAAAGCCTCGACTCAGACCGTCTCCTCAACCTTAATGAGCTGGGATGATTACCTCAACTATACGAGTGGTTTTTTAATCATCAAAAGGTCAATTAAAACTGCTCACTTAAATTTGAACTGAACATTTCCAACAAAAAGATAACTGTCGTTTCCTGCAACCAGTTGCAGTTGTGTCAATGCTCCGGGTTTTGAGCAAGGTTTTTCAGTTGAAGCTTTTTTTTTTTTAAGTCGCAGATCTACAAGGTTATTCTGAAGCAACTCTGCAGAAAATCGAGGACATTTTAGTCCTTGAACATTTAAATATACATGATGTACTTTATTCTTACAGTAATGCCTGTTTGTTCTTCTGACCGTTGTAAAAAGCAGGAAAAGAGTGAAGCCATTTCTAACTAAGGGCGGGGAATCCTGGGTAATATTTCTGGTGTACCCATTCTATGGACATGTCCTTTCTCTCTCGCCTAACGGACGTACACAGAGGCAAAGATAGACACACACAAACACTTTCTCGCTGTCTCTCACACACGCATACTCACATTTAGCGCATCAGGACCAAGTGACAGACACCTCGAGTGAACCCAAACTTACAGCCACACAATATAAATAGATTGGAAAAACAAATGTCCAGTCAACAAACAAACATGTTTTCATCGTGTAAAAACAACAACAAGTTGTTCATTTAACAATATAGTGCAGCCCTCTTCACTCATGAAACAGTCGTGTGCTGTTCAATATCACAGCCAGGTGTCAAATATATACTGATGCCTCCCAAACAAGACAGTCCCAGATAGTCACACCAACAGGGAGCAGATGAGCTCCCCTGTTGATGTGACTAACAACACAGATATTGGTTGTTGTGACGAAAGGGCAAGCGTGTCATTAATCTTATTTTTATCATGATAGAGTGATAGTGTCTGTCTGAAGCCCTGTTTCATCATGATAGAGTGATAGTGTCTGGCTGTAGCCCTGCGGGTGCTTGGTCTGGTGATGTGCTCTCTCCCTCCCTCCATCCATCCTACATGCATCGTCTTCTGACAGACGGCGTCACTCCTGGTCCCCTCAGACGAAAGTGGCGCTGGCTGACCCAAGAAGACGCCGGAGAGTGACAGCAGAGAAAGGAAGAGGGGCTTCATACAGAGTGGACAGACAGGGCTGCCAGCGTGGCCCCCGGCGTGGCCCCCCAGGACGTCGTCGATTCATCACCAGAGACAACGGCAGCGAACCAGGCCAAGGCCCAAACCAAGATAGTCCTCACTGAAGAGAGATGCTCCTTATCCCCATTAAGAGTAGGGAGATGCACAAGTCTGTATCCACAGTAATCTTCATCATCAGCAGTGATAAAAACATTATTATGTTAGCTACTAGCCTTGTGGTTTGAGATAAAGCATTTGGAAGTGTGGATGATTGGGGTCAGGAAGTTAGGTCCAGAGGGAAGTGTGGATGATTGGGGTCAGGAAGTTAGGCCTAGAGGGAAGTGTGGATGATTGGGGTCAGGAAGTTAGGTCCAGAGGGAAGTGTGGATGATTGGGGTCAGGAAGTTAGGCCTAGAGGGAAGTGTGGATGATTGGGGTCAGGAAGTTAGGCCTAGAGGGAAGTGTGGATGATTGGGGTCAAGTAGCTAGGCCTAGAGGGAAGTGTGGATGATTGGGGTCAGGAAGTTAGGTCCAGAGGGAAGTGTGGATGATTGGGGTCAGGAAGTTAGGCCTAGAGGGAAGTGTGGATGATTGGGGTCAAGCAGCTAGGCCTAGAGGGAAGTGTGGATGATTGGGGTCAGGAAGTTAGGCCTAGAGGGAAGTGTGGATGATTGGGGTCAAGCAGCTAGGTCTGTCTGTCGGTCTGTCTGTCTGTCTGTCTGTCTGTCTGTCTGTCTGTCTGTCTGTCTGTCTGTCTGTCTGTCTGTCTGTGTGTGTGGAGGTCCATTCTAAAACTGAGGGGGACAGGAGGAATTAAGGGCTCATTTCCCAGTAAGAAAGAAAGAGGGTAGTCTTGTCTTCTCCACACGGGTAGTAGTTTAGAGATCATTGCAGAAGGGGTAGCCAGGACATGGGTAGAGGATACTGGGAGTGGACATGGTTTGTCCAGTATAAGTTCTGTGGGTGATAATAAATGGGGGTGAAGTGGACTCTGCTCGTCTTTGCGCCGTGTGAGAAGTTGCAGATGTAGAGGGGGAGGGAAGTTGAGTTTCTTTGACATGATTCCTGTATTTGCTGCGCGGGGTAATTCTGTAGTTCTGTGGTTCAGACATAAGGTAGGGTGGTATCGTTCAGCTAGAAAGCCCCAGTAGAAGCCTTAGTTTCCTGCTCAGCTGTAGGGGCTTCAGGTTTCCTTTAACAGGGGGATATCTAGAGAGACAGAGAGAGAGGAGCGAGACAGAGAGAGAGGGAGGAGACAGAGAGAGGGAGGAGCGAGAGAGAGAGAGGGAGGAGCGAGAGAGAGAGGGAGGGAGGAGACATAGAGAGGGAGGAGCGAGAGAGAGAGGGAGAGAGAGAGAGAGAGAGAGGGAGGAGACAGAGAGAGAGGAGAAAGAGAGAGGGAGGAGACAGAGAGAGAGGGAGGAGAGAGAGGGAGGAGCGAGACAGAGAAAGGGAGGAGCGAGAAAGAGAGGGAGGAGCGAGACAGAGAGAGAGGGAGGAGACATAGAGAGGGAGGAGCGAGAGAGAGAGAGGGAGGAGACAGAGAGAGAGGGAGGAGACAGAGAGAGGAGAGAAAGGGAGGAGCGAGACAGAGAGAGAGAGGGAGGAGACAGAGAGAGAGGAGACAGAGAGACAGAGAGAGAGGAGACAGAGAGAGGTGCGAGATCAGTGTTAGAGATCCTAGCATCAGGCAACAGTATGTATAAACGCAGGTAGAATGACAGTTAGGACTACAAAAGGTAAACCATGTAAACACTAAGCCTTCAACAGTTGAGGACATGAACACACACACACACACACACACACACACACACACACACACACACACACACACACACACACACACACACACACACACACACACACACACACACACACACACACACACACACACACACACACACGGCACCACCTACCATCAGAGAAGTCGTCTACGGAGGTGACAGAAAGCAGGCTGTGCTGGTCACTGTTCTCTGAGTCTCTACGTCTGGCAAGGGCACCCCCTCCGTGTGCCGTAACCCACGACGACGAAGAGGAGGCCTGGTGGACTAGTACTGTCTCTGCGTGACGGCAGGATGAAGGGAAGGAGGAAGAGGAGGAGGGGAGGCACAGCTCTGTATCTCTCGCTCTGTCTCTGTGATGGTGGGACTGGGACCTACTGCTGGGACCCGGTCCCTCTGCTCCGCCCTCGGCCCCCTGGGGGCCCTCAGACAGGACGATCTGAACCCGGGATTCTTGAGGTGGGGGGAGAGAGGCGCCGCTGCCGTACACTGCCTCCTCATAGGAGGGGAGGGCCACCTGGACCCCTTCCACCACGATAGAGGCTGGCTGGCCTGAGACACCCTGCTCACGCCTGGAGGGAGAGAGAGGGGAGGGGAGAGAGAGAGGGGAGAGGGGAGGGGAGAGAGGGGAGGGGAGAGAAAGAGGGGAGAGGGAAGGGGAGAGAGAGAGGGGAGAGGGGAGGGGAGAGAGAGGGGAGAGAGAGAGAGAGAGGGGAGGGGAGAGAGAGAGACAGGGGAGAGGGGAGGGGAGAGGGAGAGAGAGAGAGAGAGAGGGAGGGGATAGAAAGAGGGGAGAGGGAAGGGGAGAGAGAGAGGGGAGAGGGGAGGGGAGGGGAGGGGAGAGAATGAAATAGAAAGAAGGGAAGGAGAGCACGAGAGAGAAGAGGGAGAGAGAAAGATTTAGGATATTGCCAACCAATATTTCTGGTGGTGTGGTGCTGTGTGATGTTCCTGTCCTAACAGAGCCCTGTGTAGACTAGAGGTGCTTCTGGATCTCATCACAGCCCCCCCCAGGCCTCACAGCCCCCCAGGCCTCACTGCCCCCAGGCCTCACAGCCCCCAGGCCTCACAGCCCCCCAGGCCCTACAGCCCCCAGGACTGACAGCCCCCAGGCCTCACAGCCCCCCAGAACCAGAACTCACAGCCCCCCAGGCCTCACAGCCCCCAGGCCTCACAGCCCCCCCCAGGCCTCACAGCCCACCCAGGCCTCACAGCCCCCCAGGCCTCACAGCCCCCCAGACCTCACAGCCCCCCCAGGCCTGACAACACAATCAACAGAGCGACATACACACCTGTTAGTTAACTGTTGTACATCACAGAACCAGAGACAGTAAGTCTGGTAGCAACATACACACCTGTTAGTTAACTGTTGTACATCACAGAACCAGAGACAGTAAGTCTGGTAGCAACATACACACCTGTTAGTTAACTGTTGTAAATCACAGAACCAGAGACAGTAAGTCTGGTAGCAACATACACACCTGTTAGTTAACTGTTGTACATCACAGAACCAGAGACAGTAAGTCTGGTAGCAACATACACACCTGTTAGTTAACTGTTGTACATCACAGAACCAGAGACAGTAAGTCTGGTAGCAACATACACACCTGTTAGTTAACTGTTGTACATCACAGAACCAGAGACAGTAAGTCTGGTAGCAACATACACACCTGTTAGTTAACTGTTGTAAATCACAGAACCAGAGACAGTAAGTCTGGTAGCAACATACACACCTGTTAGTTAACTGTTGTACATCACAGAACCAGAGACAGTAAGTCTGGTAGCAACATACACACCTGTTAGTTAACTGTTGTACATCACAGAACCAGAGACAGTAAGTCTGGTAGCAACATACACACCTGTTAGTTAACTGTTGTACATCACAGAACCAGAGACAGTAAGTCTGGTAGCAACATACACACCTGTATACACTGTTTTCATCTGCTGTTAACTTGTAAAACCAGTTACATTTCATCTTCACCAAACCGGATCTGATGGGCCCAACATGGCAGCAAAATACACACAGAGGTAAAGGTGTGTGTGTTCATGTAAATGTATTGAAGGTGTGTGTGTGTGTGTGTGTGTGTTCATGTAAATGTATTGAAGGTGTGTGTGTGTGTTCATGTAAATGTATTGAAGGTGTGTGTGTGTTCATGTAAATGTATTGAAGGTGTGTGTGTGTGTGTGTGTTCATGTAAATGTATTGAAGGTGTGTGTGTGTGTTCATGTAAATGTATTGAAGGTGTGTGTGTGTGTTCATGTAAATGTATTGAAGGTGTGTGTGTGTGTTCATGTAAATGTATTGAAGGTGTGTGTGTGTGTGTGTGTTCATGTAAATGTATTGAAGGTGTGTGTGTGTGTGTGTGTGTTCATGTAAATGTATTGAAGGTGTGTGTGTGTGTTCATGTAAATGTATTGAAGGTGTGTGTGTGTGTGTGTGTTCATGTAAATGTATTGAAGGTGTGTGTGTGTGTTCATGTAAATGTATTGAAGGTGTGTGTGTGTGTTCATGTAAATGTATTGAAGGTGTGTGTGTGTGTTCATGTAAATGTATTGAAGGTGTGTGTGTGTTCATGTAAATGTATTGAAGGTGTGTGTGTGTGTGTGTGTTCATGTAAATGTATTGAAGGTGTGTGTGTGTGTTCATGTAAATGTATTGAAGGTGTGTGTGTGTGTGTGTGTTCATGTAAATGTATTGAAGGTGTGTGTGTGTGTGTGTGTTCATGTAAATGTATTGAATGTGTGTGTGTGTGTTCATGTAAATGTATTGAAGGTGTGTGTGTGTGTGTGTTCATGTAAATGTATTGAAGGTGTGTGTGTGTGTTCATGTAAATGTATTGAAGGTGTGTGTGTGTGTGTGTGTTCATGTAAATGTATTGAAGGTGTGTGTGTGTGTGTGTGTTCATGTAAATGTATTGAAGGTGTGTGTGTGTGTTCATGTAAATGTATTGAAGGTGTGTGTGTGTGTTCATGTAAATGTATTGAAGGTGTGTGTGTGTGTGTTCATGTAAATGTATTGAAGGTGTGTGTGTGTGTGTTCATGTAAATGTATTGAAGGTGTGTGTGTGTGTGTTCATGTAAATGTATTGAAGGTGTGTGTGTGTGTGTGTGTGTGTGTGTTCATGTAAATGTATTGAAGGTGTGTGTGTAACCTGCTGTGGTGGAAGGACTTGAGTTTGGGCTGCAGCAGAACAAACAGCACCACCAGCAGCAACAGGAGGGCCACAGAGGAGGCTGTGGACGCTACGATGGACAGAGTCGGCATCGCCAACGGAGACCGCGGCTCCTTATCTGAGGAGAGAGAGAGACAGAATACTTTTGGATTCTTTTGTCAATTGAGTTTGAAATGTAATAGTCAAAAAAAAATAATGGCCTCCCAGTCAATCCGTGTCCCAGGCAGAAAAGTGGTCTGGTAAAAGGCTTGTTATACAACAGGTGAGACGGGAGGTTACTCTGGGTCTTACCTGGGCTGAGGCGGCAGGTGATCTGCATGGGTACGTCCCACTCCCCATTCTGACAGGTCAGGAACTTGAGGTCCCCCTTCAGAGCGTAGCCCTCGTCACAGAAGTACTCTATCACGGTCTTCTGGGTGAGGCGGTGGCAGGGGGACGGGTGGCACCTGTACCCTCCGTTCTCTGGCTCCGTGGGAGGGGGGCACACTGGGGGGAGAGAGAGGAGGGAGTGGAGAGGGGAGAGAGGAGGGGAGAGAGGAGGGGAGAGGAGCGAGACAGAGAGAGAGGGAGGAGAGAGAGAAGGGAGAGAGGAGAGAGGAGGGAGAGAGGAGGGAGAGAGGAGAGAGAGAAGGGAGAGAGAGGAGAGAGGAGGGGAGAGAGAGGAGGGGAGAGAGAGGAGGGGAGTGTGGAGGGGAGGGGAGGGGAGAAAAGAGGGGAGAGAGAGGTGAGAGGAGAGAGGAGGGAGGGGGAGGGGAGAAAGGAGGGGGGGGGGGGAGAGAGGAGGGGAGAGAGAGGAGGGGAGGAGAGGGGGAGGGGAGAAAGGAGGGGAGAAAGAGGGGAGAGAGAGGAGGGGAGAAAGGAGGGGAGAGAGAGGGGGAGGGGAGAAAGAGGGGAGAGAGGAGGGGAGAAAGGAGGGGAGAGAGAGGAGGGGAGAGAGAGGAGGGGAGGAGAGGCGAGAAAAGTATTCTAATCAATGCAGATTAGAAAAAGCCAATAAGATGCATAAGGAAGGACAAGTACTGGTGTGTGTGTGTGTGTGTGTGTTGCATACAGCTCCCCCGGTTGGTTCGTATGACAGTGTGTTTGTGTGTGTGTGTGTGTGTGTGTGTGTGTGTGTGTGTGTGTGTGTGTGTGTGTGTGTGTGTGTTGCGTACAGCTCCCGGTTGGTTCGTATGACAGTGTGTGTGTGTGTGTTGCGTATAGCTCCCCGGTTGGTTCGTATGACAGTGTGTGTGTGTTGCGTATAGCTCCCCGGTTGGTTCATATGACAGTGTGTGTGTGTGTGTTGCATATAGCTCCCCCGGTTGGTTCGTATGACAGTGTGTGTGTGTGTGTGTGTGTGTGTGTGTGTGTGTGTGTGTGTGTGTGTGTGTGTGTGTGTGTGTATGTGTGTGTTGCGAACCATTAGTGCTGATACAGCGTAGAGGCAGGCGGGTCCATGTCCCAGCGGTGGTACAGGTGATGGAGGCCGGTCCATCGGGGGCGTAGCCCGGCTCACAGCCATAGGACAGCAGGGTACCAGGAGGGAAGGAGCCTCGGTTCGCCTCCGTCTGGTTGACCAGCTCCCCGTGCACCACGGCCACCGGTCGAGGACATCCTGGAGGAGACAGAGAGGAGAGAGAATTTAAATCACTGAGATGGGGAGAGGAGGCCTATCTTTCTCAGTTCAATCTGATCTTAAGGAAGGAGAAGGTGAATGGTCGGGGGGTGGGGGGGGGTAATAATTTGTATGCTGCAAATTGACCACAACTAGGTCCAAAAAGAGATTGCATTTGAAAATGATTAGTGGAAATTCTTGGTGATTTGAGTCTTTTTCTCACTATGGAGGTGACAGAAAGCAGGCTGTGCTGGTCACTGCTCTCTGAGTCTCTTCGTCTGGCAAGGGCACCGTAACCCACGACGACGAAGAGGAGGCCTGGTGGACTAGTACTATCTCTGAGAGGATGGAAGACGGCAGGGTGGCCTAGTGGTTAGAGCGTTGGACTAGTAACCGGAAGGTTGTAAGTTCAAACCCCCGAGCTGACAAGGAACGACAATCTGTCGTTCTGCCCCTCAACAGGCAGTTAACCCACTGTTCCTAGGATGTCATTGAAAATAAGAATTTGTTCTTAACTGACTTGCCTCGTTAAATAAAGGTCTAATTGAATAAAAATAAATAAAAAAAGACCCCCCCCTACCGAGACATCTCACGGAAGGATTATATTTCTGTCTCTCAGTGCAATTCAATGGTGCAACATCCACACTATGGTGCACCTCTGTTGTTAACTAAAATGTCTCAGAGGACTCGTCCTCTTCTGTTCAACATCTTCCTTTCATGTGTTCCCCTAAATAATTGGTGTGTTGTGAAAGAAAGGCCGGATAGAGTAACTGAAGAGGAAGGACCTGTTAAAACACAGTGCTGTCAAAAACGTCATTTTCATATATATATATATATATATATACACACACACACACACACACACACACACACACACACACACACACACTGTATATGTCCACACTATGAGGTTAGATGAATACTGTGAACATGATGATAATCGCCTGAAATTTCAGCCTGTTTTAGTGGGACGGAATTTTGGCCTTTCCATTGTGACATCACCGTGAGGTATTTAGTTTATAGACCAATAAGAAAAGAGAGTTCCAAACCTCTCTACCAATAACAGCTAGTTTTCAGTTTCCCCCTCCCCCACTCAGACCACTCCCAGACAGTCTTAGCAACATTCTTGCTTGAGAAACTGCTCTTTGCTAAGAAGCTATTTTTTTGTTAGGTTGTTTAAAACGATTTGATATTGAGGTAAAAACGGCTGCATTGGACCTTGAACAGAGTTGTCACTTATCCAGTGAGTTTTAATCCCAGTCAGAGCCAGGCGAGGACAGTTTATCCAGTGAGTTTTAATCCCCGTCAGAGCCAGGCGAGGACAGTTTATCCAGTGAGTTTTAATCCCCGTCAGAGCCAGGCGAGGACAGTTTATCCAGTGAGTTTTAATCCCAGTCAGAGCCAGGAGAGTTTTAATCCCAGTCAGAGCCAGGAGAGTTTTAATCCCAGTCAGAGCCAGGAGAGTTTTAATCCCAGTCAGAGTCAGGAGAGGACAGTTTATCCAGCCAGTTTTAATCCCAGTCAGAGTCAGGAGAGTTTTAATCCCAGTCAGAGCCAGGAGAGTTTTAATCCCAGTCAGAGCCAGGCGAGGACAGTTTATCCAGTGAGTTTTAATCCCAGTCAGAGCCAGGAGAGTTTTAATCCCAGTCAGAGCCAGGAGAGGACAGTTTATCCAGAGAGTTTTAATCCCAGTCAGAGTCAGGAGAGTTTTAATCCCAGTCAGAGCCAGGAGAGTTTTAATCCCAGTCAGAGCCAGGAGAGTTTTAATCCCAGTCAGAGCCAGGAGAGTTTTAATCCCAGTCAGAGTCAGGAGAGGACAGTTTATCCAGTGAGTTTTAATCCCAGTCAGAGCCAGGAGAGGACAGTTTATCCAGTGAGTTTTAATCCCAGTCAGAGCCAGGAGAGGACAGTTTATCCAGCCAGTTTTAATCCCAGTCAGAGCCAGGAGAGGACAGTTTATCCAGTGAGTTTTAATCCCAGTCAGAGTCAGGAGAGTTTTAATCCCAGTCAGAGCCAGGAGAGTTTTAATCCCAGTCAGAGCCAGGAGAGGACAGTTTATCCAGTGAGTTTTAATCCCAGTCAGAGCCAGGAGAGGACAGTTTATCCAGTGAGTTTTAATCCCAGTCAGAGCCAGGAGAGGACAGTTTATCCAGTGAGTTTTAATCCCAGTCAGAGCCAGGAGAGGACAGTTTATCCAGTGAGTTTTAATCCCAGTCAGAGCCAGGAGAGGACAGTTTATCCAGTGAGTTTTAATCCCAGTCAGAGCCAGGAGAGGACAGTTTATCCAGTGAGTTTTAATCCCAGTCAGAGTCAGGAGAGGACAGTTTATCCAGTGAGTTTTAATGCCAGTCAGAGTCAGGAGAGGACAGCAGCACTAAGCCACGCGATGAAGACAGGATGAGCCGTCGAGCCCAGGAGTTCACTGACATCTGATCACATACTCCATCTGTCCTGGTGCTGTACCATGCCGTGTGTTTGTGTGTCAGTGTGAGATGAGCGTGTGTGTGTGTGTCAGTGTGAGATGGGCGTGTGTGTGTGTGTCAGTGTGAGATGGGCGTGTGTGTGTGTCAGTGTGAGATGAGCGTGTGTGTGTGTGTCAGTGTGAGATGGGCGTGTGTGTGTGTGTGTGTCAGTGTGAGATGGGCATGTGTGTGTGTGTCAGTCTGAGATGGGCGTGTGTGTGTGTGTCAGTGTGAGATGAGCGTGTGTGTGTGTGTCAGTGTGTGTCAGTGTGAGATGGGCGTGTGTGTGTGTGTGTCAGTGTGAGATGGGCGTGTGTGTGTGTGTGTCAGTGTGAGATGGGCGTGTGTGTGTGTGTGTGTGTCAGTGTGAGATGGGCGTGTGTGTGTGTGTCAGTGTGAGATGGGCGTGTGTGTGTGTGTCAGTGTGAGATGGGCGTGTGTGTGTGTGTCAGTGTGAGATGGGCGTGTGTGTGTGTGTGTGTCAGTGTGAGATGGGCGTGTGTGTGTGTGTGTCAGTGTGAGATGGGCGTGTGTGTGTGTGTGTGTGTGAGATGGGTGTGTGTGTGTGTGTCAGTGTGAGATGGGCGTGTGTGTGTGTCAGTGTGAGATGGGCGTGTGTGTGTGTGTCAGTGTGAGATGGGCGTGTGTGCGTGTTCCCATCACAGTATGAGGAAGACAGCATTACTTCTCTGAATGTGTGCCGCCAGTACACACTCACTCCTTTTAAACACACACACACACACACACACACACACACACACATACACATACACATACACATACACTCCCTGCAGCTAAAATCTGATGAGAAGCAAGAACAGATCAACCCAAATCCTGCAGGTCTTAACTGATAGTCTACCACCTGCACAAATGAAAATCATGCCAACAGTAAATTAGCATCACAGACAGACTGTGTGTATTTTCAGCAGCTTGGACTTGTCTCTGAGTGACTTGCAGGTTTCTGTGGTAGGATGGCATGTAGACAGTACAACAGGGAGAGATGGGACAGTTTGTCAAGTACGGCCGTAGGGCATCTCGTCTGAAGTCAATAGACATGATCGGACTATCTTCAGTTCTAGAGAGAGAGAGAGAGAGAGAGAGAGAGAGAGAGAGAGAGAGAGAGAGAGAGAGAGAGAGAGAGAGAGAGAGAGAGAGAAAGACAGATAGAGAACGAGAGAGACAGAGAGAGAGAGAGAGAGAGAGAGAGAGAGAGAGAGAGAGAGAGAGAGAGAGACAGAGAGAGAGAGAGAGAGAGAGAGAGAGAGAGAGCGAGAGAGCGAGAGAGAGAGAGAGAGAGAGACAGAGAGAGAGAGAGAGAGAGAGAGAGAGAGACAGAGAGAGAGAGAGAGAGAGAGAGAGAGAGAGAGAGAGAGAGAGAGAGAGAGAGAGAGAGAGAGAGAGAGAGAGAGAGAGAGAGAGAGAGACAGAGAGAGAGAGAGAGAGAGAGAGAGAGAGAGAGAGAGAGAGAGAGAGAGAGAGAGAGAGAGAGAGAGAGAGAGAGAGAGAGAGAGAGAGAGGAAAAGAGACTACTGTTCCCATTCTGTCTGAGTTCCTCTGTTTGTTTACGTTTCCACAGCCTTTTCTGCTCTGGCTGTGTGCTGGTTTGTTTGTCTGTGTTAATTGATGGCCTAGTCTCGGTAGGCCGAGTCTCGGCCTAGTCTCGGTAGGCCTAGTCTCGGGCCTAGCCTCGGCCTAGTCTCGGCCTAGTCTCGGCCTAGTCTCGGTAGGCCCAGTCTCGGGCCTAGTCTCGGCCTAGCCTCGGCCTAGTCTCGGCCTAGTCTCGGCCTAGCTTTTGGGACTCTGTGTCTTAAGTATAAGCTGAGTGGCACTGATCTGAAGGTCTCTGATGTTGGTCTGTGATGGTGTTTTCCTGAGCTCGGTACGAGCTGCAGAGATCAATTACTTATTTGTTGAAGAGGCCTACTTTAATGTTATATTTTTTATAATTAGGATCCCCAATTTACCGACATACAATGCCTACGGAAAGTATTCAGACCCCTTGACTTTTTCAACATTTTGTTAAGTTACAGCCTTATTCTGAAATGGATTAAATAGTGGAGTGCTGCAGAGATGGTTGTCCTTCTGGAAGGTTCTCCCATCTTCACAGAGGAACTCTGGAGCTCTGTCAGAGTGACCACCTCTCTGACCTAGGCCCTTGTCAGTTTGGCCGGGCTGATAGCTCTAGGAAGAGTATTGCTGGTTCCAAAACTTTTTCCATTTAAGAATGATAAAGGCCTTAAAAGCTGCAGAATTGTCTTTTCTTTGTACCCTTCCCCAGATCTGTGCCTCTACAATCCTGTCTAAGAGCTCTATGGACGATTCCTTTGACCTCATGGCTTGGTTTGTAAATCGAGATTTTTGATTTATTGAATCCATTTTAGAATAAGGCTGTAACGTAACAAACATGTGGGAAAAGTTGAGGGGTCTGAATACTTTCTGAATGCACTGTGTGTATATATAGTGTATATATATATATATATATATAATTTTTTTATTTCACCTTTATTTAACCAGGTAGACTAGTTGAGAACCAGTTCTCATTTGCAACTGCGACCTGGACAAAATAAAGCATAGCAATTCGACACATACATCAACACAGAGTTACACATGGAGTAGTAGAAAAGCAAGTCTATATACAAGGTGAGTAAATGAGGTGAGATAAGGGAGGTAAAGGCCATGGTGGTGAAGTAAATACAATAGAGCAAGTAAAACATGAATGGTAGATTTGCAGTGGAAGAATGTGCAAAGTAGAGATACTGGGGTGCAAAGGAGCAAGATAAATACTGTATGGGGATGAGGTAGGTAGATAGATGGGCTGTTTACTGATGGGCTATGTACAGGTGCAGTGATCTGTGAGCTGCTCTGACAGTTGGTGCTTAAAGCT
Source organism: Oncorhynchus keta (assembly GCF_023373465.1). NCBI lineage: Eukaryota > Metazoa > Chordata > Actinopteri > Salmoniformes > Salmonidae > Oncorhynchus > Oncorhynchus keta. The sequence continues at coordinate 78,782,004 of NC_068439.1, read as the reverse complement.
AGTGAGGGAGATATGAGTCTCCAACTTCAGAGATTTTTGCAGTTCGTTCCAGTCATTGGCAGCAGAGAACTGGAAGGAAACACGACCAAAGGAGGAATTGGCTTTGGGGGATGACCAGTGAGATATACCTGCTGGAGAGCGTGCTACGAGTGGGTGCTGCTATGGTGACCAGTGAGATATACCTGCTGGAGAGCGTGCTACGAGTGGGTGCTGCTATGGTGACCAGTGAGATATACCTGCTGGAGCACGTGCTACGAGTGGGTGCTGCTATGGTGACCAGTGAGATATACTTGCTGGAGCGCGTGCTACGAGTGGGTGCTGCTATGGTGACCAGTGAGATATACCTGCTGGAGCACGTGCTACGAGTGGGTGCTGCTATGGTGACCAGTGAGATATACCTGCTGGAGCACGTGCTACGAGTGGGTGCTGCTATGGTGACCAGTGAGATATACCTGCTGGAGCACATGCTACGAGTGGGTGCTGCTATGGTGACCAGTAAGCTGAGATAAGGCGGGGCTTTACCTAGCAGAGACTTGTAGATAACCTGTAGCCAGTGGGTTTGGCGACGAGTATGAAGCGAGGGCCAGCCAACGAGAGCGTACAGGTCGCAATGGTTGGTAGTGTATGGGGCTTTGGTGACAAAACGGATGGCAATGTGATAGACTGCATCCAGTTTGTTGAGTAGAGTGTTGGAGGCTATTTTATAGATGACATCACCGTTTTATGAGGGTATGTTTGGCAGCATGAGTGAAGGATGCTTTGTTGCGATATAGGAAGCCAATTTTAGATTTAATTTAGGATTGGAGATGCTTATTGTGAGTCTGGAAGGAGAGTTTACAGTCTAACCAGACACCTAGGTATTTGTAGTTGTCCACGTATTCTAAGTCAGAGCAGTCCAGAGTAGTGATGCTGGACGGGCGAGCAGGTGCGGGCAGGGATCGGTTGAATAGCATGCATTTAGTTTCCCCTGCGCTTAAGAGCAGTTGGAGGCCACGGAAGGAGAGTTGTAAATGGCATTGAAGCTCATCTGGAGGTTAGTTAACACAGTGTCCAAAGAGGGGCCAGAAGTATACAGAATGGTGTCGTCTGCGTAGAGGTGTACCAGAGAATCACCAGCAGCAAGAGCAACATCATTGATGTATACAGAGAAGAGTTGACCCGAGGATTGAACCCTGTGGTACCCCCATAGAGACTGCCAGAGGTCCGGACAACAGGCCCTCCGATTTGACACACTGAACTCTATCAGAGAAGTAGTTGGTAAACCAGGCGAGGCAATCATTTGAGAAACCAAGGCTGTCGAGGCTGCCAATAAGAATGCGGTGATTGACAGAGTTGAAAGCCTTGGCCAGGACGATGAATACGGCTGCACAGTACTGTCTCTTATCGATGGCAGTTATGATATCATTAAGGACCTTGAGATGGCAGAGGTGCACCCATGACCAGCTCTGAAACCAGATTGCATAGCGGAGAATGGTACGGTGCGATTCGAAATGGTCGGTGATCTAATAGTTAACTTGGCTTTCGAAGACCTTAGAAAGGCAGGGCAGGATGGATATAGGTCTGTAGCAGTTTGGGTCCAGAGTGTCACCCCCTTTGAAGAGGGGGATGACCGCGGCATCTTTCCAATCTTTGGGAATAATACTATAAATAATAATAATAATATAAATAATAACAACTAAAAATACACAAATTTACAATGCATAACAATAAATTAAGAATAATAACATGTGGTTGTATGTAGGGCGGCAGGTGGCCTAGTGGTTAGAGCAGGTGGCCTAGTGGTTAGAGCAGGTGGCCTAGTGGTTAGAGCAGGTAGCCTAGTGGTTAGAGCAGGTAGCCTAGTGGTTAGAGCAGGTAGTCTAGTGGTTAGAGCAGGTAGCCTAGTGGTTAGAGCAGGTGGCCTAGTGGTTAGAGCAGGTGGCCTAGTGGTTAGAGCAGGTAGCCTAGTGGTTAGAGCAGGTAGTCTAGTGGTTAGAGCAGGTAGCCTAGTGGTTAGAGCAGGTGGCCTAGTGGTTAGAGCAGGTGGCCTAGTGGTTAGAGCAGGTGGCCTAGTGGTTAGAGCAGGTAGCCTAGTGGTTAGAGCAGGTAGCCTAGTGGTTAGAGCAGGTAGCCTAGTGGTTAGTGCAGGTAGCCTAGTGGTTAGAGCAGGTGGCCTAGTGGTTAGAGCAGGTAGCCTAGTGGTTAGAGCAGGTAGCCTAGTGGTTAGAGGCAGGTAGCCTAGTTGTTAGAGCAGGTAGCCTAGTGGTTAGAGCAGGTAGCCTAGTTGTTAGAGCAGGTAGCCTAGTGGTTAGAGCAGGTAGCCTAGTGGTTAGAGTCAGGTAGCCTAGTGGTTAGAGCAGGTAGCCTAGTGGTTAGAGCAGGTAGCCTAGTGGTTAGAGCAGGTAGCCTAGTGGTTAGAGCAGGTAGCCTAGTGGTTAGAGGCAGGTAGCCTAGTGGTTAGAGCAGGTAGCCTAGTGGTTAGAGCAGGTAGCCTAGTGGTTAGAGCAGGTAGTCTCTTGGTTAGAGCAGGTAGCCTAGTGGTTAGAGCAGGTAGTCTGTTGGTTAGAGCAGGTAGCCTAGTGGTTAGAGCAGGTAGTCTCGTGGTTATAGCAGGTAGCCTAGTGGTTAGAGCAGGTAGCCTAGTGGTTAGAGCAGGTAGCCTAGCGGTTAGAGCAGGTAGCCTAGCGGTTAGAGCAGGTAGCCTAGTGGTTAGAGCAGGTAGCCTAGTGGTTAGAGCATTGGGTCAGTAACTGAAAGGTTGTTAGATCGAATCCCCGAGCTGACAAGATAAAAAATCTGTCATTCTACCCCTGAACAAGGCAGTTAACCCACTGTTCCCCGGTAGGCCATCATTATAAATAAGAATTTGTTCTTAAACTGACTTGGCTTGTTAAATAAACTTGTTTTTATTTGTAAAGGGTGTGCGTATCAATCTGTTACAGATACATGTCCGTACAACAAGTAGGTCACACGAGGGAAAGGTGTTATTCCTCTTTCTGAAACCCGGTTTGTTGTTCCACTCCCTGGAGATGGAAAGGACTTCCGTATAATCATGGCTCTGTATAACATGACCTCTGCTTTAGAGTTACGATGTGCTGGAACTCAACACATAGCTTCATATTAACGTGTCAGTAAACTGACGTTTAGCCAACGGGCCTGACTGTGAATAACAAGTCCAGTCTAAATGATGACTACAGTAATTAAATGACTAAAACAAAACAACAACCTTAGAGGAGTCATGAACAAGCATGGCACGACGAAGAGTATTGGACGAGGTAGAAAACGTCTCAACACCTACTCTACTGTCTTCTGTGCTTTAAAAGGTGTTGAAAGCAGTAGCAGTTTGCAGGCCTTTATGTGCTATGACATCACGAGTTGGAAACATACTACTGCGTTATCACCAGACCACCGGCTGGAGAGAATTCATTATGCTTAGTGTCTCTACTGCAAGGAAATTCAAGTCTCTTTCTCCCAAGAATATAGTCTAATCATTCTGCAAGTCGACAGACAGACAGAGACAGACAGACAGACAGATGGCAGAGACAAACACACAGGAATGAACAGCAGCCTTAAGGAACAGCTCTCTCCCCTCTTCCTCTCTCCCAACCGCCTGGGCTAGCTAAACCTCCTTATAAGGTAGTTTACAAGAGAGTTAGGCCTCTACCCCAGTATAATACGTCATAGATAATACATCAGGGAAATCACAACAATCTGCTTCAAGTGGATGAATGTTAGTCTCCCTGCTTAACTGTCCAAAGTTGTGTCTGTACTTCTCTTTTAAGAATAACTTGGTTCATTTGAAGAGTCTAATCCCCTGGTGCCTGATAGGACTTGAACATAAAAGAGAACTGCACTGTTAAAATGGGCAAAAACCACAACAAAAAAATTCCCACAGGGCTGTGGGGTGAGACAGGGATGCAGCTTAAGCCCAACCCCCTTCAACATACACATCAATGAACTGGCGAGGGCACAGGAACAGTCTGCAGCACCCGGCCTCACCCTACTAGAATCTGAAGTCAAAATGTCTACTGTTTGCTGATGATCTGGTGCTTCTGTCCGCAACCAGGAGGACCTACAGCTTCACCTAGATCTTCTGCACAGATTCTGTCAGACCTGGGACCTGACAGTAAATCTCACTAAGACAAAAATAATGGCGTTCCAAAAAAGGTTCAGTTGCCAGGACCACAAATTCCATCTAGACACCATTGCCCTCGAGCACAACAACAAACTATACATACCTCAGCCTAAACAGCAGCACCACAGGTAACTTCCACAAAGCTGTAAACGATCTGAGAGACAAGGCAAGAAGGGTCTTCTATGCCATCAAAAGGAATATAAAATTCAACATACCAATTAGGATCTGGCTAAAAATACTTGAATCAGTTTTAGAACCCATTGTCCTTTATGGTTGTGAGGTCTGGGGTCCGCTCACCAACTAAGCATTCACAAAATGGGACAAACACCAAATTCAGACGGCAAAAAATATCCTCTGTGTACAACGTAGAACACCTAATGCAGAGCAGAATTAGGCCGATAAAGATCAAAATCCAGAAAAAAATTGGTTAAAATTCCACAACCACCTACTAAAAGGAAGATATTCACAAACCTTCCATAACAAAGCCATCACCTACAGAGAAATTAACATGGAAAAGAGCCTCCGAAGCAAGCTGGTCCTGGGACTTTGTTCACAAACAGACCCCACAGAGCAGCAGGACAGCAACACAATTAGACCCAAACCAAATCATAAGAAAACTAAAAGAGAATGATTTCCAATGTGTCAAGTAATTAACAAAAAAACAGAGCAAACTAGAATGCTATTTGGCCCTAAACAGAGAGTACACAGTGGCAGAATACCTGACCACTGTGACTGACCCAAACTTAAGGAAGCTTTGGACTTTGTACAGACTCAGTGAGCGTAGCCTTGCTATGGAAAGAGGCCGCCGTAGGCAGACATGGCTCTCAAGAGAAGACAGGCTATGTGCTCACTGCCAACAAGATGAGGTGGAAACTGAGCTGCACTTCCTAACCTCCTGCCAAATGTATGACCATATTAGAGACACATATTTCCCTCAGATTACAAAGACCCAAAGAATTCAAAAACAAACCCGATTTTGATAAACTCCCATATTTACTGGGTGAAATACCACAGTGTGTCACAGCAGCAAGATTTATGACCTGTTGCCACCAGAAAAGGGCAACCAGTGAAGAACAAACACAATTAAAACTATATTTCTGTTGATTTATATTCCCTTTAACTATTTGCACATCGTTAAAACACTGTATATAGACATAATATGACATTTGTCATGTCTCAATTCCTTTGGAACTTTTGTGAGTGTTAATGTTTACTGTTCATTTCACTTCTGTTTATTATCCCTTTCAGTTGTTTGGGCGATGTTAACATATATTTCCCAAGCCAATAAAGCCCTTAAATTGAGTTGAGAGAGAGACGGGGTAGGGGAGAAAGACAGTGAGCGAGAGAGAGAAAGCAAGAGAAAGAGAGAGCGAAGGGAGGTTCTTAGTTGGCCGGGGTAAATTGAAATACTAATTATCCTTCATTACAAACCGCAGGAGGCCAAAACCAATCCCATTATTGTAGTGATGGCTTAAATCTGCAACTGTTGAGAGGCTACAACAGGACAACAGACACCCAGAGAGAGAAGAAGAGGGGGGTGAGAGAGAAAGAGAGGGAGAGATAGAGAGGGGGGTGAGAGAGAAAGAGAGGGAGAGATAGAGAGGGGGGTGAGAGAGAAAGAGAGGGAGAGATAGAGAGGGGGTGAGAAGAGAGAAATAGAGGAGAGATAGAGAGGGGGTGAGAGAGAAAGAGAGGAGAGATAGAGAGGGGGTGAGAGAGAAAGAGAGGGAGAGATAGAGATGGGGGTGAGAAGAGAGAAATATAGGGAGAGATAGAGAGGGGGTGAGAAGAGAGAAAGAGAAGGAGAGAGAGAGGGGGTGAGAAGAGAGAAAGAGAGGAGAGAGAGAGGGGGTGAGAAGAGAGAAAGAGAGGGAGAGAGAGAGGGGGTGAGAAGAGAGAAAGAGAGGGAGAGATAGAGAGGGGGGTGAGAAGAGAGAAAGAGAGGGAGAGATAGAGAGGGGTTGAGAGAGAAAGAGAGGGAGAGATAGAGAGGGGGTAAGAAGAGAAGAGAGAAAGAGAGGGAGAGATAGAGAGGGGTGAGAGAGAAAGAGAGGGAGAGATAGAGAGGGGGTGAGAGAGAAAGAGAGGGAGAGAGAGAGAGGGGGTGAGAGAGAAAGAGAGGGAGAGATAGAGAGGGGGTGAGAAGAGAGAAAGAGAGGGAGAGATAGAGAGGGGGTGAGAGAGAAAGAGAGGGAGAGATAGAGAGGGGGTGAGAAGAGAGAAAGAAGAGAGAGGGAGGTGAGAGGGGGTGAGAAAGAGAGGGAGAGAGGGGGTGAGAGAGAAAGAGAGGGAGAGATAGAGAGGGGGTGAGAGAGAAAGAGAGGGAGAGATAGAGAGGGGGTGAGAAGAGAGAAAGAGAGGGAGAGATAGAGAGGGGGTGAGAGAGAAAGAGAGGGAGAGATAGAGAGGGGGTGAGAGAGAAAGAGAGGGAGAGATAGAGAGGGGGTGAGAGAGAAAGAGAGGGAGAGATAGAGAGGGGGGTGAGAAGAGAGAAAGAGGGAGAGATAGAGAGGGGGTGAGAGAGAAAGAGAGGGAGAGAGAGAGAGGGGGTGAGAGAGAAAGAGAGGGAGAGATAGAGAGGGGGTGAGAGAGAAAGAGAGGGAGAGATAGAGAGGGGGTGAGAGAGAAAGAGAGGGAGAGATAGAGAGGGGGGGGAGAGAGAAAGAGAGGGAGAGAGAGAGAGGGGGGGGTGAGAGAAAGAGAGGGAGAGATAGAGAGGGGGTGAGAGAGAAAGAGAGGGAGAGATAGAGAGGGGGTGAGAAGAGAGAAAGAGAGGGAGAGATAGAGAGGGGGTGAGAGAGAAAGAGAGGGAGAGATAGAGAGGGGGTGAGAAGAGAGAAAGAGAGGGAGAGATAGAGAGGGGGTGAGAGAGAAAGAGAGGGAGAGATAGAGAGGGGGTGAGAGAGAAAGAGAGGGAGAGATAGAGAGGGGGTGAGAGAGAAAGAGAGGGAGAGATAGAGAGGGGGTGAGAAGAGAGAAAGAGAGGGAGAGATAGAGAGGGGTGAGAGAGAAAGAGAGGGAGAGATAGAGAGGGAGGTGAGAGAGAAAGAGAGGGAGAGATAGAGAGGGGGTGAGAGAGAAAGAGAGGGAGAGATAGAGAGGGGGTGAGAGAGAAAGAGAGGGAGAGATAGAGAGGGTGAGAGAGAAAGAGAGGGAGAGATAGAGAGGGGGTGAGAGAGAAAGAGAGGGAGAGATAGAGAGGGGTGAGAGAGATGGGGGTTGGTTCCTTTGTTAGTCTTTAGACCAGAGAGGAGAGATAGAGAGGGGGGTGAGAAGAGAGAAAGAGAGGGAGAGATAGAGAGGGGGTGAGAGAGAAAGAGAGGGAGAGATAGAGAGGGGGGTGAGAGAGAAAGAGAGGGAGAGATAGAGAGGGGGTGAGAGAGAAAGAGAGGGAGAGATAGAGGGATTAGGCTGAATACTGGGAGGGGGAAGATTACCTAACCAGGGAGCGGGGTTCATGTGTTTTTGTTCCTTTGTTAGTCTTTTGTTATTGTTGTTATGCTGGAGAGGGTGGATGAATGGTGTTTTGTTGTGTTAACGTCTCTCTCTCTTTCTCCCTCACTCTCTAATCCAGGGATTTGAGTCAAGCTGTCATTATTAGAGTGCAAAGCTCATAGCGTGTGCTGGAGTGAACTAGAGGCTGAGGGGGTTGAATCCTAAAATATTATAGGACAGGGGACAACAGAGGACAGAGAGACTAGACCATGGAGAAGTTTAAAACACATAGGAGACAGAGACAGAGACTGTAGATCAGAGAGGCTGAGGGGGTTGGCTCTATTGACAGAGACTGTAGATCAGAGAGGCTGAGGGGGTTGGCTCTATTGACAGAGTCTGTAGATCAGAGAGGCTGAGGGGGTTGGCTCTATTGACAGAGACTGTAGATCAGAGAGGCTGAGGGGGTTGGCTCTATTGACAGAGCCTGTAGATCAGAGAGGCTGAGGGGGTTGGCTCTATTGACAGAGACTGTAGATCAGAGAGGCTGAGGGGGTTGGCTCTATTGACAGAGCCTGTAGACCAGAGAGGCTGAGGGGGTTGGCTCTATTGACAGAGACTGTAGATCAGAGAGGCTGAGGGGGTTGGCTCTATTGACAGAGACTAGATCAGAGAGGCTGAGGGGGTTGGCTCTATTGACAGAGACTGTAGATCAGAGAGGCTGAGGGGGTTGGCTCTATTGACAGAGACTAGATCAGAGAGGCTGAGGGGGTTGGCTCTATTGACAGAGACTAGATCAGAGAGGCTGAGGGGGTTGGCTCTATTGACAGAGACTGTAGATCAGAGAGGCTGAGGGGGTTGGCTCTATTGACAGAGACTGTAGATCAGAGAGGCTGAGGGGGTTGGCTCTATTGACAGAGACTGTAGATCAGAGAGGCTGAGGGGGTTGGCTCTATTGACAGAGACTAGATCAGAGAGGCTGAGGGGGTTGGCTCTATTGACAGAGACTGTAGATCAGAGAGGCTGAGGGGGTTGGCTCTATTGACAGAGACTAGATCAGAGAGGCTGACTGGGGTTGGCTCTATTGACAGAGACTGTAGATCAGAGAGGCTGAGGGGTTGGCTCTGTTGCCAGAGACTGTAGATCAGAGAGGCTGAGGGGTTGGCTCTATTGACAGAGACTGTAGATCAGAGAGGCTGAGGGGGTTGGCTCTATTGACAGAGACTGTAGATCAGAGAGGCTGAGTGCTCCTGGGGTTGGCTCTATTGATAGAGACTGTAGATCAGAGAGAGGCTGAGGGGTTGGCTCTGTTGACAGAGACTGTAGATCAGAGAGGCTGCCAGGGGGTTGGCAGAGACTCTATTGACAGAGACTAGATCAGAGAGGCTGAGGGGTTGGCTCTATTGACAGAGTCTGTAGATCAGACTGAGGCTGCCAGAGGGGTTGGCTCTAGTGCTCCTGTTGCCAGAGACTGTAGATCAGAGAGGCTGAGGGGTTGGCTCTATTGACAGAGACTGTAGTTCAGAGAGGCTGAGGGGTTGGCTCTATTGACAGAGACTAGATCAGACTGAGGCTGAGGGTTGGCTCCTATTGACAGAGACTAGATCAGAGAGGCTGAGGGGGTTGGCTCTATTGACAGAGTCTGTAGATCTGTTGAGAGGCTGAGGGGTTGGCTCTATTGACAGAGACTCCTGTTGCCAGAGAGGCTGTAGGGGGGTTGGCTCCTATTGCCAGAGACTGTAGATCAGAGATAGAGGCTGCCAGGGGTTGGCTCTATTGCCAGAGACTGTAGATCAGAGATAGAGGCTCCTGTTGCCAGAGATACTGTAGTGCTCCTGTTGCCACAGAGACTGTGCCAGATCAGAGAGGCTGCCAGGATACTGTTGGCTCTGTTGCCAGAGACTGTAGATCAGAGAGGCTCCTGTTGCCAGAGATACTGTAGGGGGGGTGTAGGGCTCCTGGCTCTGTAGTGCTCCTTGCCAGAGCCTGTAGACCAGAGAGGCTGTTGTCAGGGGTTGGCTCTGTTGACAGAGACTGTAGATCAGATACTGAGGCTCAGGGGTTGGCTCTATTGACAGAGACTAGTGCTCCTGTTCAGAGACTGAGGCTAGAGGGGGCTGGCTCTGTTGACAGAGACTAGCTCCTGTTGCCAGAGAGGCTGAGATACTGGGGTTGGCTCTAGTGCTCCTGTTGCCAGAGACTGTAGATCAGAGAGGCTGTAGGAGCTCCTGGGGATACTTGGCTCTATTGCCAGAGACTGCTAGTTCAGAGAGAGGCTCCTGTTGCCAGAGATACTGGGGTTGGCTCTATTGCCAGAGACTGTAGATCAGAGAGACTGTAGTTCAGAGAGGCTGCCAGGGGTTGGCTCCTGTTGCCAGAGACTAGATCAGAGAGGCTGAGGGCTCCTGTTGCCAGAGACTACAAACCAGGTGGAAGGTCCCTGTTAAACACCACTGGAGAGATACTGAGAGCTCCTGTAGACAGAAACCAAAGCTCCTGTTAAATATGGTGTTTATCTGCAGGCTCCTGTTGCAGAAGGTTCAGACTGAGAGACTAGAAGACCATGAAAATACTGTAGTGCTCCTGTTGCCAGAGATACTGAGATACTGTGTGCTCCTGTTGCCAGAGATACTGTAGTGCTCCTGTTGCCAGAGATAGTGTAGTGCTCCTGTTGCCAGAGATACTGTAGTGCTCCTGTTGCCAGAGATACTGTAGTGCTCCTGTTGCCAGAGATACTGTAGTGCTCCTGTTGCCAGAGATACTGTAGTGCTCCTGTTGCCAGAGATACTGTAGTGCTCCTGTTGCCAGAGATACTGTAGGGCTCCTGTTGCCAGAGATACTGTAGTGCTCCTGTTGCCAGAGATACTGTAGGGCTCCTGTTGCCAGAGATACTGTAGGGCTCCTGTTGCCAGAGATACTGTAGTGCTCCTGTTGCCAGAGATACTGTAGTGCTCCTGTTGCCAGAGATACTGTAGGGCTCCTGTTGCCAGAGATACTGTAGTGCTCCTGTTGCCAGAGATACTGTAGGGCTCCTGTTGCCAGAGATACTGTAGTGCTCCTGTTGCCAGAGATACTGTAGGGCTCCTGTTGCCAGAGATACTGTAGTGCTCCTGTTGCCAGAGATACTGTAGTGCTCCTGTTGCCAGAGATAGTGTAGTGCTCCTGTTGCCAGAGATACTGTAGTGCTCCTGTTGTCAGAGATACTGTAGTGCTCCTGTTGCCAGAGATACTGTAGTGCTCCTGTTGCCAGAGATACTGTAGTGCTCCTGTTGCCAGAGATACTGTAGTGCTCCTGTTGCCAGAGATACTGTAGTGCTCCTGTTGCCAGAGATACTGTAGTGCTCCTGTTGCCAGAGATAGTGTAGTGCTCCTGTTGCCAGAGATACTGTAGTGCTCCTGTTGCCAGAGATACTGTAGTGCTCCTGTTGCCAGAGATACTGTAGTGCTCCTGTTGTCAGAGATACTGTAGTGCTCCTGTTGCCAGAGATACTGTAGTGCTCCTGTTGCCAGAGATACTGTAGTGCTCCTGTTGCCAGAGATACTGTAGTGCTCCTGTTGCCAGAGATAGTGTAGTGCTCCTGTTGCTCCTGTTGCCAGAGATACTGTAGTGCTCCTGTTGCCAGAGATACTGTAGTGCTCCTGTTGCCAGAGATAGTGTAGTGCTCCTGTTGTCAGAGATACTGTAGTGCAGGGGATAGCAGAGGGTTTGGAGACCAGACCATGTAAGTGTAAAACCCCCTTAATTACTTTGTTGTTGTTGTTTAAGCACGGACTATGTTATTTACTGTGTGCTACATGTTGGTCATGCAGCACACGGACGGATTGCTAGGCTACAGTCTGCCGTGAGAGAGCTGAGGAGAAGAGACGTGACTGTTTGAACTATAGCTAATAACTAGCTGAAATTCCTTCCATAGTTGACCAATTAGTCTACTGAAAATATGAACTGCTAGCCAAGTTGACCCCGATGTTATTTACTGTAGTGCTACCTGTTGTCAGAGATAGTGTAGTCACGGCGATCAGGGTGCCCTGTGGCTAGATACGTGTCCAAAGATAGGACCCTGTCGTCATACTCACGTTGCGATCAGGGTCCTGTGGCTAGCAGTCCAAGGGACCCCGATCGTCGTACTCACGAGACCAGACCATCAGGGTTCTGTGTCTAGCAGTCCAAAGGGACCCCATGATCGTCATACTCACGGCGATCAGGGTCCTGTGGCTAGCAGTCCAAAGGGACCCCGATCGTCGTACTCACAGCGATCAGGGTCCTGTGGCTAGCAGTCAAGGGACCCCGATCGTCGTACTCACGGCGATCAGGGTCCTGTGGCTAGCAGTCCAAAGGGACGTGCCGTACTCACAGCGATCAGGGTCTGTGGCTAGCAGTCCAAAGGACCCCGATCGTCGTGGACAGCAGTCCTCACGATCAGGGTCCTGTGGCTAGCAGTCCAAAGGGACCCCGATCGTCGTACTCACAGCGATCAGGGTCCTGTGGCTAGCAGTCAAAGGGACCCCGATCGTCGTACTCACGGCGATCAGGGTCCTGTGGCTAGCAGTCCAAAGGGACCCCGATCGTCATACTCACGGCGATCAGGGTCCTGTGGCTAGCAGTCCAAAGGGACCCCGATCGTCGTACTCACGGCGATCAGGGTCCTGTGGCTAGCAGTCCAAAGGGACCCCGATCGTCGTACTCACGGCGATCAGGGTCCTGTGGCTAGCAGTCCAAAGGGACCCCGATCGTCGTACTCACAGCGATCAGGGTTCTGTGGCTAGCAGTCCAAAGGGACCCCGATCGTCGTACTCACGGCGATCAGGGTCCTGTGGCTAGCAGTCCAAAGGGACCCCGATCGTCGTACTCACAGCGATCAGGGTCCTGTGGCTAGCAGTCCAAAGGGACCCCGATCGTCGTACTCACAGCGATCAGGGTCCTGTGGCTAGCAGTCCAAAGGGACCCTGATCGTCGTACTCACAGCGATCAGGGTTCTGTGGCTAGCAGTCCAAAGGGACCCCGATCGTCATACTCACAGCGATCAGGGTTCTGTGGCTAGCAGTCCAAAGGGACCCCGATCGTCGTACTCACAGCGATCAGGGTTCTGTGGCTAGCAGTCCAAAGGGACCCTGATCGTCGTACTCACGGCGATCAGGGTCCTGTGGCTAGCAGTCCAAAGGGACCCCCGATCGTCGTACTCACGGCGATCAGGGTTCTGTGGCTAGCAGTCCAAAGGGACCCTGATCGCCGTACTCACAGCGATCAGGGTCCTGTGGCTAGCAGTCCAGCCTACCCTAGGCTACCCTGCCGCCTCTACACTCTAACCACTAGGCTACCCTGCCGCCCCGGGGTAATTTATAAATCCAAAAATTGATGCAGCAACTACAGATGGCCCCTTTAAGTCCATCAAAAGTGTATCAGTTTGAGCATGTGTCCAATAGCATGAATTAGACTGAGCAATAAAACCCCCACTTTTATTCCATAGGCTGGGATGCACATATATACAGTATATCCCATGCCCCAGGGCAGTGTTTGGGGACATTGCCCTGTGTAATGTGCCGTATCTCAGATGGAATGTTAAACGGGTGTCCCGACTCTCTTGTGGTCACTAAAGATCCCATGGCAGATATTGTAAGAGTAGGGATGTTTAACCCCCGGTGTCCTGGATATATTCCCAATCTGACCCTCATACCATCACGGTCACCTAATCATCCCCAGCTTCCAGTTGGCTCATTCATCCCCCCTCCCTCCTCTCCCCTGTAACTATTCCCCAGGTCATTGTTGTAAATGAGAACGTGTTCTCATTCAACTTACCTGGTAAAATAAGGGATAAATAAAAACACAAATGCTTCCAACTTGAGTTGTTTATTGAATAATAGTTGATAACATTACTTTGTGTTGAATAATAATTGATCATTTTACGTTGCGTTTGTGTGAATGGTTGATTGTGTTTCGTCATACACTGTGGGGTCCTGTTATATTTCCTTATAGGTACACCCTATATTGTTAAAGGCTATTGTAACAGAATAACTTTAGTAGGGCTGGACCCGGCGCGAACCAGGGACCCTCTGCACAATACAAAGTCACCTGGCATCGTACCCATCGCTCCACAAAAGATACGGCCCTTGTGAGCAAAGGGAACCACTGATTCTCTATGTATGTGATTTAGCGCATAAGTATTGAGATTCATCGTTGATTCTATATGTATTGCCTGATTCTATATGTACACCTGGGTGAGGATTCTCATGATTCTCCATAAGTATTGTGATGTATTGTGATTCTCTATGTATTGTGATTCTATATGTATTGTGATTCTCATATAATGTGATTATCTGATTCTATATGTATTGTGATTCTATAAGTACTGAGATAATGATTCTATATGTATTCTATATGTATTGTGATTCTATAAGTCTAATGATTCTCTATGTATTGTGATTTTAATGATTCTCTATGTATTGTGATTCTAATGATTCTAATATTCTCTGTGTATTGTGTGATTCTATAAGTATTGTGATTCTCATGATTCTCTATGTATTGTGATTCTATATGTATTGTGATTCTATAAGTACTGAGATAATGATTCTATATGTATTGTGATTCTAATGATTCTATAAGTATTGAGATTCTCATGATTCTATATGTATTGTGATTCTATATGTATTGTGATTCTCATGATTCTATATGTATTGTGATTCTATATGTATTGTGATTATAATGATTCTCTGTGTATTGTGATTCTAATGATTCTATATGTATTGCGATTCTAATGATTCTCTGTGTATTGTGATTTTAATGATTCTCTATGTATTGTGATTCTAATGATTCTCTATGTATTGTGATTCTATATGTATTGTGATTATAATGATTCTCTGTGTATTGTGATTCTAATGATTCTCTATGTATTGTGATTCTAATGATTCTCTATGTGTGATTGTGATTCTATATGTATTGTGATTCTGATTCTATATGTATTGTGATTCTATAAGTATGTATTGTGATTCTATATGTATTGTGATTCTAATGATTCTATATGTATTGTGATTCTAATGATTCTCTATGTGATTCTAATATTGTGATTCTAATGATTCTCTGTGTATTGTGATTCTCATGATTCTCTATGTATTGTGATTCTATAAGTATTGAGATTCTCATGATTCTATATGTATTGTGATTCTATATGTATTGTGATTCTCATGATTCTATATGTATTGTGATTCTATATGTATTGTGATTATAATGATTCTCTGTGTATTGTGATTCTAATGATTCTATATGTATTGTGATTCTCTATGTATTGTGATTCTATATGTATTGTGATTATAATGATTCTCTGTGTATTGTGATTCTAATGATTCTCTATGTATTGTGATTCTATATGTATTGTGATTCTATAAGTACTGAGATACTCATGATTCTATATGTATTGTGATTCTATATGTATTGTGATTCTCATGATTCTATATGTATTGTGATTCTCTATGTATTGTGATTCTATATGTATTGTGATTCTCTATGTATTGTGATTCTCATGATTCTATATGTATTGTGATTCTATAAGTATTGTGATTCTCATGATTCTATATGTATTGTGATTCTATATGTATTCTGATTCTCATGATTCTATATGTATTGTGATTCTCTATGTATTCTGATTCTCATGATTCTATATGTATTGTGATTCTCATGATTCTATATGTATTGTGATTCTATATGTATTGTGATTCTATATGTATTGTGATTCTATATGTATTGTGATTCTATAAGTATTGTGATTCTCATGATTCTATATGTATTGTGATTCTATATGTATTGTGATTCTATATGTGATTTGTGATTCTATATGTATTGTGATTCTATATGTATTGTGATTCTCATGATTCTATATGTATTGTGATTCTATATGTATTCTGATTCTCATGATTCTATATGTATTGTGATTTCATGATTCTATATGTATTGTGATTCTCATGATTCTATATGTATTGTGATTCTATGATTCTATATGTATTCTGATTCTCATGATTCTATATGTATTCTCATGATTCTATATGTATTGTGATTCTCATGATTCTATATGTATTGAGATTCTATATGCATTGTGATTCTATATGTATTGAGATTCTATATGTATTGAGATTCTCATGATTCTATATGTATTGGGATTCTCATGATTCTATATGTATTGAGATTCTCATGATTCTATATGTATTGAGATTCTCATGATTCTATATGTATTGTGATTCTCATGATTCTATATGTATTGAGATTCTCATGATTCTATATGTATTGGGATTCTCATGATTCTATATGTATTGAGATTCTCATGATTCTATATGTATTCGTGTTCTCATGATATTATTTTTTTATTGTGATTCTCATGATTCTATATGTATTGAGATTCTCATGATTCTATATGTATTGAGATTCTCATGATTCTATATGTATTGGGATTCTCATGATTCTATATGTATTGGGATTCTCATGATTCTATATGTATTGAGATTCTCATGATATTATTTTTTTATTGTGATTCTCATGATTCTATATGTATTGAGATTCGATGTTTCAAACATATTGCTCACCATACGTCTGCTGCAGAGGGACAAGAGAGAGGCACGAGAAAATAAGTCATGGAAAATAGATGCAGAAAACAAATTGTCTTCCTATTTAAATAGAAGATGGTGAACAAGCTTTGAAGGAAAAATACTGGAGTTTTGGAGCAGCTACAGCCAACTAGTATAAAAAAATAACATTGCAATATTGTCAAAACGATACAATAGATCGTCTAAGATAATATCCTGAGATCTAACTGTATCGACCCCCCCCCCCCCACCATCACCTTTACCTGCTAGCTACGTGGGGACACTGCACTATTTGATTTTATGTTTTGGCCCACACAGTCCACACACATGCTGCCCAGTTACACAAACTGATATCAACTCAGGTCTCTCAGAAGACGAGGGATCCTTAATGCCGTCTTCGTTGAGAAACTGTATATGCTGGCCAACAGACGAAAACAGTCTCTCACAGAGAGTACATAGGCCTACACGCGTGCTGACAGTTAAAGAGAGAGTTGCACCACAGACACAGACACAGACACAGGCTGAGGCCGGCCTTGAGACACACCTCACAGCTGACTCACTGGATGGGGAAACTAGGCTACTCGAAGCTAACAGTGTTACATATCACGGACCTGTAACACAACAAGCTTGATGCCCGTGTGAAGACGAGGTATCTAGCCGTCTCAGGTTCTCTCCAGGTGTCAGGCTGTCACACTGAGATCTCTCCTTCTCTCTCACTGTTGTGCTCTCATGTTTCTGTGCATTCAGACAGCAGACGGGTGGGGGGGGGGTCAGGCTGTCACACTGAGATCTCTCCTTCTCTCTCACTATTGTGCTCTCATGTTTCTGTGCATTCAGACAGCAGACGGGTGGGGGGGGGGGGTCAGGCTGTCACACTGAGATCTCTCCTTCTCTCTCACTATTGTGCTCTCATGTTTCTGTGCATTCAGACAGCAGACGATGGGGTGGGGGGTCAGGCTGTCGCACTGAGATCTCTCCTTCTCTCTCACTATTGTGCTCTCATGTTTCTGTGCATTCAGACAGCAGACGATGGGGGTCAGGCTGTCACACTGAGATCTCTCCTTCTCTCTCACTATTGTGCTCTCATGTTTCTGTGCATTCAGACAGCAGACGATGGGGTGGGGGGTCAGGATCTGTCACACTGAGATGTGTATAACTAAGAGACCAGTCAGGTGTGTATAACTATGAGACCAGTCAGGTGTGTGTGGGGGATAACTATGAGACCAGTCAGGTGTGTATAACTATGAGACCAGTCAGGTGTGTATAACTATGAGACCAGTCAGGTGTGTATAACTATGAGACCAGTCAGGTGTGTATAACTATGAGACCAGTCAGGTGTGTTTAACTATGAGACCAGTCAGGTGTGTATAACTATGAGACCAGTCAGGTGTGTTTAACTATGAGACCAGTCAGGTGTGTATAACTATGAGACCAGTCAGGTGTGTATAACTATGAGACCAGTCAGGTGTGTATAACTATGAGACCAGTCAGGTGTGTATAACTATGAGACCAGTCAGGTGTGTTTAACTATGAGACCAGTCAGGTGTGTTTAACTATGAGACCAGTCAGGTGTGTATAACTATGAGACCAGTCAGGTGTGTATAACTATGAGACCAGTCAGGTGTGTATAACTATGAGACCAGTCAGGTGTGTATAACTATGAGACCAGTCAGGTGTGTATAACTATGAGACCAGTCAGGTGTGTATAACTATGAGACCAGTCAGGTGTGTATAACTATGAGACCAGTCAGGTGTGTATAACTATGAGACCAGTCAGGTGTGTATAACTATGAGACCAGTCAGGTGTGTATAACTATGAGACCAGTCAGGTGTGTATAACTATGAGACCAGTCAGGTGTGTTTAACTATGAGACCAGTCAGGTGTGTATAACTATGAGACCAGTCAGGTGTGTATAACTATGAGACCAGTCAGGTGTGTATAACTATGAGACCAGTCAGGTGTGTATAACTATGAGACCAGTCAGGTGTGTATAACTATGAGACCAGTCAGGTGTGTATAACTATGAGACCAGTCAGGTGTGTTTAACTATGAGACCAGTCAGGTGTGTATAACTATGAGACCAGTCAGGTGTGTATAACTATGAGACCAGTCAGGTGTGTATAACTATGAGACCAGTCAGGTGTGTATAACTATGAGACCAGTCAGGTGTGTATAACTATGAGACCAGTCAGGTGTGTATAACTATGAGACCAGTCAGGTGTGTTTAACTGTATATTCCAGCTACCGTCTCCTACCGTCCTCTTTCACTACAGAGATCATTGAGCAGGTTGACGCTGAATAGGACAGAGACAACTGAACTCTATATCTACTGAGGCAGATAGAATAGGACAGAGACAACCGAACTCTATATCTACTGAGGCAGATAGAATAGAGACCAGAGACAACTGAACTCTATATCTACTGAGGCAGATAGAATATGAGACCAGTCAGGTGTGTTTAACTGAGACCTAGGTGTGTATCTACTGAGACCAGATAGGTGTGACAGAGACAACTGAACTCTATATCTACTGAGGCAGATATAATAGGACAGATACTACTGAACTCTATATCTACTGAGGCAGATAGAATAGGACAGAGATAACTGAACTCTATATCTACAGGTGTGGCAGATAGAATAGGACAGAGACAACTGAACTCTATATCTACTGAGACCAGAGGCAGATAGAATAGGACAGTCAGATAACTGAACCAGTCTATATCTACTGAGCAGTCAGGTGTGTTTAAGAGACAACTGAACTCTATATCTACTGAGGCAGATAGAATAGGACAGAGACAACTGAACTCTATATCTACTGAGGCAGATAGAATAGGACAGAGACAACTGAACTCTATATCTACTGAGGCAGATAGAATAGGACAGATACTACTGAACTCTATATCTACTGAGGCAGATAGAATAGGACAGAGACAACTGAACTCTATATCTACTGAGGCAGATAGAATAGGACAGATACTACTGAACTCTATATCTACTGAGGCAGATAGAATAGGACAGAGACAATTGAACTCTATATCTACTGAGGCAGATAGAATAGGACAGAGACAACTGAACTCTATATCTACTGAGGCAGATAGAATAGGACAGAGACCACTGAACTCTATATCTACTGAGGCAGATAGAATAGGACAGAGACCACTGAACTCTATATCTACTGAGGCAGATAGAATAGGACAGAGACCACTGAACTCTATATCTACTGAGGCAGATAGAATAGGACAGAGACCACTGAACTCTATATCTACTGAGGCAGATAGAATAGGACAGAGACAACTGAACTCTATATCTACTGAGGCAGATAGAATAGGACAGAGACAACTGAACTCTATATCTACTGAGGCAGATAGAATAGGACAGAGACAACTGAACTCTATATCTACTGAGGCAGATAGAATAGGACAGAGACAACTGAACTCTATATCTACTGAGGCAGATTATGGACAAGAGGTCAAGGGGTTCCCTATTGTCTGGCTGAACACCTAACACACACACACACACACACTTTGTAGGAGCAAATGGGCGTTGTACATTGGGGCAGGGGGGAACAGATGGAACAGAGAGAGCAGATGGAACAGAGAGAGCAGATGGAACAGAGAGAGGCGCAGCGGTCTAAGGCACTGCATCTCAGTGCTAGATGCGTCACTACAGACCCTGGTTCGATTCCAGGCTGTATCACAACCGGCTGTGAATGGGAGTTCCATAGGGTGGCGCACAATTGGCCCAGCGTTGTTAGGGTTTGTTCGGGGTAGGCCGTCATTGTAAATAAGAATTTGTTCTTAACTGACTTGCCTAGTTAAATAATAAAAATAAAAAAAGAACAGGGGAAAGTCCCCTCTTTCTTGTCCCATGGACAGCTGGAAGGCAGACATTCCTTCCTCTCAGCTCCAAACAAAGAGAGCAGCCTCTGTCTGACCAGCCCAAAACCCCTCCCACACACACACACACACTAGAGACAAACCTGGTCATAAATTACACCCTCACACATGCTGTTCCAAACACTGCACGACATTCCACTGCATGTACTCTGTTCCAAACACTGCACGACATTCCACTGCATGTACTCTGTTCCAAACACTGCACGACATTCCACTGCATGTACTCTGTTCCAAACACTGCACGACATTCCACTGCATGTACTCTGTTCCAAACACTGCACGACATTCCACTGCATGTACTCTGTTCCAAACACTGCACGACATTCCACTGCATGTACTCTGTTCCAAACACTGCACGACATTCCACTGCATGTACTCTGTTCCAAACACTGCACGACATTCCACTGCATGTACTCTGTTCCAAACACTGCACGACATTCCACTGCATGTGCTCTGTTCCAAACACTGCACGACATTCCACTGCATGTACTCTGTTCCAAACACTGCACGACATTCCACTGCATGTGCTCTGTTCCAAACACTGCACGACATTCCACTGCATGTACTCTGTTCCAAACACTGCACGACATTCCACTGCATGTACTCTGTTCCAAACACTGCACGACATTCCACTGCATGTACTCTGTTCCAAACACTGCACGACATTCCACTGCATGTGCTCTGTTCCAAACACTGCACGACATTCCACTGCATGTACTCTGTTCCAAACACTGCACGACATCCCACTGCATGTGCTCTGTTCCAAACACTGCACGACATTCCACTGCATGTGCTCTGTTCCAAACACTGCACGACATTCCACTGCATGTACTCTGTTCCAAACACTGCACGACATTCCACTGCATGTACTCTGTTCCAAACACTGCACGACATTCCACTGCATGTACTCTGTTCCAAACACTGCATGACATTCCACTGCATGTACTCTGTTCCAAACACTGTTCCACTGCAACTCTGTTACAACACACTGCACGACATTCCACTGCATGTACTCTGTTCCAAACACTGCACGAATTCCACACTGCACGCACGACATTCCACTGCATGTGCTCTGTTCCAAACACTGCACGACATTCCACTGCATGTGCTCTGTTCCAAACACTGCACGACATTCCACTGCATGTGCTCTGTTTCAAACACTGCACGACATTCCACTGCATGTGCTCTGTTCCAAACACTGCATGACATTCCACTGCATGTGCTCTGTTCCAAACACTGCACGACATTCCACTGCATGTGCTCTGTTTCCAAACACTGCACGACATTCCACTGCATGTGCTCTGTTTCAAACACTGCACGACATTCCACTGCATGTGCTCTGTTCCAAACACTGCACGACATTCCACTGCATGTGCTCTGTTCCAAACACTGCACGACATTCCACTGCATGTGCTCTGTTCCAAACACTGCATGACATTCCACTGCATGTGCTCTGTTACAAATACTGCACGACATTCCACTGCATGTGCTCTGTTCCAAACACTGCACGACATTCCACTGCATGTGCTCTGTTCCAAACACTGCACGACATTCCACTGCATGTGCTCTGTTCCAAACACTGCACGACATTCCACTGCATGTGCTCTGTTCCAAACACTGCATGACATTCCACTGCATGTGCTCTGTTACAAATACTGCACGACATTCCACTGCATGTGCTCTGTTCCAAACACTGCACGACATTCCACTGCATGTGCTCTGTTCCAAACACTGCACGACATTCCACTGCATGTGCTCTGTTCCAAACACTGCATGACATTCCACTGCATGTGCTCTGTTACAAATACTGCACGACATTCCACTGCATGTGCTCTGTTCCAAACACTGCATGACATTCCCACTGCATGTACTCTGTTCCAAACACTGCACAACATTCCCACTGCATGTGCTCTGTTCCAAACACTGCACGACATTCCACTGCATGTACTCTGTTACAAATACTGCACGACATTCCCACTGCATGTGCTCTGTTCCAAACACTGCACGACATTCCACTGCATGTACTCTGTTACAAATACTGCACGACATTCCCACTGCATGTGCTCTGTTCCAAACACTGCACGACATTCCACTGCATGTGCTCTGTTCCAAACACTGCACGACATTCCCACTGCATGTACTCTGTTCAAAACAGAAGTAGGAATCCTCATCCACATCCAGTTTACTGATCTCTGTTCTGATGTTCAGAAGCTCTTTTCAGTCATAGGAAACGATTGAGGAAACATTGTTCATAAAAAGATAAGCCCTAAATAAAAAATAAAAAAAATAAATATAATAGTAAAATGTATTCAGGAGCCGGGAGGAAAACAGCAGATATTCATTCCAGCTCCGTAACTAGTAACTAACACATTACATTTAGAAAGTAACCTACCCAATCCTGCAGGCACCACACATAAAGATGGTGACGGTCAATAGACTCACGGTAAACGCTGCGTCAGTGTGTAGCCATGCCAACCATAATTCCTTTAAATTGAGCTTTTCATATTAGCTGCTTTTACTGTGAGTCAATGTTTTACATTTCACATAGTTCTGTCCTTGAGCTGTTCTTGTCGGGTAATGTTCTGTATTATGTCTTGTTTCATGTTGTGTGGACCCCAGGAAGAGTAGCTGCTGCTTTCACAACAGCTAATGGGGATCCTAATAAAATATCAAAACACCAGTCTCAACGTCAACAGTGGAGAGGCGACTCAGGGATGCTGGCCTTCTAGGCAGAGTTCCTCTGTCCAGTCTCAACGTCAACAGTAGAGAGGCGTCTCAGGGATGCTGGCCTTCTAGGCAGAGTTCCTCTGTCCAGTCTCAACGTCAACAGTAGAGAGGCGACTCCGGGATGCTGGCCTTCTAGGCAGAGTTCCTCTGTCCAGTCTCAACGTCAACAGTAGAGAGGCGTCTCAGGGATGCTGGCCTTCTAGGCAGAGTTCCTCTGTCCAGTGTCTGTGTTCTTTTGCCCATCTTAAATATTTTCTTTTTATTGGCCAGTCTGAGATGTGGCTTTTTCTTTGCGACTCTGCCTAGAAGGCCAGCATCCCGG
The DNA here is from genome assembly GCF_023373465.1 of Oncorhynchus keta. Classification (NCBI taxonomy): domain Eukaryota; kingdom Metazoa; phylum Chordata; class Actinopteri; order Salmoniformes; family Salmonidae; genus Oncorhynchus; species Oncorhynchus keta. Next base: position 78,758,949 of record NC_068439.1, on the reverse strand, counting down.
AGTCGCCTCTCCACTGTTGATGTTGAGACTGGTGTTTTGCGGGTACTATTTCATGAAGCTGCCAATTGAGGACTTGTCTGTTTCTCAGAACTAGACACACTAATGCACTTGTCCACTAACGCACTTGTCCTCCCTCCTCACCTAGGTCTACATATTCTCCTACCCAGGCAGACATGTTGGGAGCCTGGTCACACGGCTGACATTCATTAACCTATATTAACCGTCATCACAGACAGCTGGCTTGTCATTCACCACCCACTGACAGGGCAACTTAACTCAATTGCTTTTAGTTTCACTGTGGTTGTAAACAGTGGACCTCTGACCTTCCTCTTGTCTAGCAGTACCTAATAAGGAAGTGAAGAGAGAGAAGTCAAACAACAAGAGAGTCAAGGTCCCACAATCTACAAACTGCACCAAACCGAAACTTAAGGGACACACAGAAACTGAGTGCTGAAACACATATTTCAGAGCAACAGCTACACAGCAATAATCGACACGTGTACACACAGGCACACACACACACACACAAACGCCCTCCTCTGTCACTACTGGCTTTTCCGGTGATCTAGCTGTGTCTGTGTGAGGAGCTCAGTGTGGCTGTGATGTGGTGTTCTGTCCAACTCCAACACCCTGCTGAAAGACATCTTTGTCCTCACCTTTCAAAAGGAGCAGCAGCAGGAGCTAGATAAATAAAGGTTAGTTAAATAAAAGGCTAGTTAAATAAAAGACTAGTTAAATAAATGCTAGTTAAATGAAAGGCTAGTTAAATAAAATGCTAGTTAAATAAAGATTAGTTAAATAAAAGGCTAGTTAAATGAAAGGCTAGTTAAATGAAAGGCTAGTTAAATGAAAGGCTAGTTAAATGAAAGGCTAGTTAAATAAAATGCTAGTTAAATAAAGACTAGTTAAATAAAAGGCTAGTTTAAGTAAAGGCTAGTTAAATAAAAGACTAGTTAAATAAAGGCTAGTTAAATGAAAGGCTAGTTAAATAAAATGCTAGTTAAATAAAGATTAGTTAAATAAAAGGCTAGTTAAATGAAAGGCTAGTTAAATGAAAGGCTAGTTAAATGAAAGGCTAGTTAAATAAAGACTAGTTAAATAAAAGGCTTGTTTAAGTAAAGGCTAGTTAAATAAAAGACTAGTTAAATAAAGGCTAGTTAAATGAAAGGCTAGTTAAATAAAATGCTAGTTAAATAAAGATTAGTTAAATAAAAGGCTAGTTAAATGAAAGGCTAGTTAAATGAAAGGCTAGTTAAATGAAAGGCTAGTTAAATGAAAGGCTAGTTAAATAAAATGCTAGTTAAATAAAGACTAGTTAAATAAAAGGCTAGTTTAAGTAAAGGCTAGTTAAATAAAATAAATAAAAGGAGCAGGAGTAGCATATTGGTTTCCTCCTCCCTGTGCAGGCCTGGGGCTAGTGGTTCAGCCTGGAGGGGCTGGCTAACAGTCATTCTCTCCTCCCTGTGCAGGCCTGGGGCCAGGGGTTAAGCCTGGAGGGGCTGGCTAACAGTCATTCTCTCCTCCCTGTGCAGGCCTGGGGCCAGTGGTTCAGCCTGGAGGGGCTGGCTAACAGTCATTCTCTCCTCCCTGTGCAGGCCTGGGGCCAGTGGTTCAGCCTGGAGGGGCTGGCTAACAGTCATTCTCTCCTCCCTGTGCAGGCCTGGGGCCAGTGGTTCAGCCTGGAGGGGCTGGCTAACAGTCATTCTCTCCTCCCTGTGCAGGCCTGGGGCCAGTGGTTCAGCCTGGAGGGGCTGGCTAACAGTCATTCTATCCTCCTTGTGCAGGCCTGGGGCCAGTGATTCAGCCTGGAGGGGCTGGCTAACAGTCATTCTCTCCTCCCTGTGCAGGCCTGGGGCCAGTGGTTCAGCCTGGAGGGGCTGGCTAACAGTCATTCTCTCCTCCCTGTGCAGGCCTGGGGCCAGTGGTTCAGCCTGGAGGGGCTGGCTAACAGTCATTCTCTCCTCCCTGTGCAGGCCTGGGGCCAGTGGTTCAGCCTGGAGGGGCTGGCTAACAGTCATTCTCTCCTCCCTGTGCAGGCCTGGGGCCAGTGGTTCAGCCTGGAGGGGCTGGCTAACAGTCATTCTCTCCTCCCTGTGCAGGCCTGGGGCCAGTGGTTCAGCCTGGAGGGGCTGGCTAACAGTCATTCTATCCTCCCTGTGCAGGCCTGGGGCCAGTGGTTCAGCCTGGAGGGGCTGGCTAACAGTCATTCTATCCTCCCTGTGCAGGCCTGGGGCCAGTGGTTCAGCCTGGAGGGGCTGGCTAACAGTCATTCTCTCCTCCCTGTGCAGGCCTGGGGCCAGTGGTTCAGCCTGGAGGGGCTGGCTAACAGTCATTCTATCCTCCCTGTGCAGGCCTGGGGCCAGTGGTTCAGCCTGGAGGGGCTGGCTAACAGTCATTCTCTCTTCCCTGTGCAGGCTTGGGGCCAGGGGTTAAGCCTGGAGGGGCTGGCTAACAGGTCTTTAGGGGGGCGTCTTGAAAGGAACAGAACAGAACAGACAAAGGCCATCGTTTCCTGCAGGTTTTGTTTGCTAGATAGGCCATGTGGTTTAGGGTTAGTAAATGTCCTGTATGAGGCTGAGAAACAGAACAGTGAACAGGCTGAGCCATAAACACACAGTGAACAGACGCTCACACCCTAGCTTAGCCTACACCCGCTCATTACCAGGGAGTAGCCTAGCCTACACGCTCATTACCAGGGAGTAGCCTAGCCTACACGCTCATTACCAGGGAGTAGCCTAGCCTACACTCTCATTACCAGGAGTAGCCTAGCCTACACGCTCATTACCAAGGAGTAGCCTAGCCTACACGCTCATTACCAGGGAGTAGCCTAGCACGCTCATTACCAAGGAGTAGCCTAGCCTACACGCTCATTACCAGGGAGTAGCCTAGCCTACACGCTCATTACCAGGGAGTAGCCTAGCCCCGCTCATTACCAAGGAGTAGCCTAGCGTACACGCTCATTACCAAGGAGTAGCCTAGCCTAAACTTCTCTTTCACAACAATCACTTCACAACTCATGAAACACACACACGTTTCCTCGACAGTGGTGTAACACAGTAAGTCATACAAAGAGCAACCACGGTCTTTCTAACATACTGACCACACCGCTCACATCGCACGAGCGTTGCAGAATAGATGTAAACATACATGTTATTCAGTCATTGCACCCACGTTGCTCGCGCGCGCCAACGAGCGTCTGCGATGCAAAAGCGCTAAAAATAAAAGTCAGTTCTATTTGTGACGCTGAACACTGTGCAAGTCCTGCCTCTCCATCTCCTCATTGGTTTATAGAAGCAGATACCCACGTGCCATCTCCTCATTGGTTATACCCACGTGGGTGATTGAAAGATGAACTGAGTTTGGTCGGTCGTCGTGGTAACTATGAAATGTCAATCACCATATCAAGTCCAAAGAAGAAGAGGCCTGGAAGGAGAGATGACTAGAAACATTTTGGTTGACTGTTTTATGTGTAGGTTAATTGTCAGAGTAAAGGACCTTGTGCATTTAAGGTAAAATAACAACCCAACATTTATATCCCAGGACAAATTAGCTAGCAACAGCAAGCTAGCTAAATAGGACAAATTAGCTAGCAACTGCAAGCTAGCTAAATAGGACAAATTAGCTAGCAACAGCAAGCTAGCTAAATAGGACAAGCTAGCTAGCTAAATTGCCATAAATGTTTAATGCTTTTTGACCTGTGGTTTAAAGTTTGTTTTGATATTTCAACCTGTGTGTCCTGATCGCTTTTGGTGTGCGAGGACAAAAACATTTTGTGCACGATGGCGCGCGGCCGGTTTGGGTACGGTGTAAGACAGACACAGCAGCCTGTTCTTTCTATGAGATGGCCCTCAGCAGCAGCAGTGAGAGCTTATCAGTGGTAGACAAAGAGAGCTGTGAGAGATTCATATGAAGCCAAGAGAATGGAAAACAAATCAGAGGACAAACACAAAACAAGTGTTTGAGGACAAAAAGACAGTGTGTGAACAGACCAAACATGGGAATAAAACGTCCACGGTCCTCTCCTCCTCCACTTCTCTCTCTCTCTCTCTCTGCTACACAAAGAGACGTCAGTTTGTTCTGGGCCAGAGCGGAGCCATTTTAACAAAACACATGTCTTGTCGCCCACTGACCCACACAGAGAGACAAGGCCTGTGTGAGATTAACTTTTAGCCCCCAAACTGTTCACTTCCTGTCACCATCCTAAGAATCAGCGAGAGGTTTATTCCTGACCATTGATCAATGCTACGCTAGTAGAAAAGTCAAGAGGGTGAATCAGAGTTTATTTATTTAATCTTTATTTAACTAGGCCAGTCAGTTAAGAACAAATTCTTATTTTCAATGACTGCCTTGTTCAGGGGCAGAACGACAGCTCTGGGATTTGTACCTTGTACCTTGTCAGCTCGGGGATTTGAACTTGCAACCTTCCGGTTACTAGTCCAACACTCTAACCACTAGGCTACCCTGCCACCCCAGAGTAAAGGTGTTGTTTGTATACAGGCCTGGATCTTAGATCTATGTCTCAGAGGAAGAGAGTTTACTGTAACTAACTGGCTGTGTGCAATGAATTAACAAAACTAAGTTACACGATCAGTGGGAACTGCATCACTTCTCGTCTCTGTTCCCCTCCCCCCTCCTGACTGTTTGTGACTACTTCCTCTGGGACTACACACTCATCTACAGACAGGCGCACAACAAGAGGCTATGCCAGATGTCTGTGTAACATAATAAACATGTACTGTAGTGATTGGAGTCCAGGCATGTAAGTACAACCACACTATGCATCCGTTTTCAAACACTGTACTACTATTCGAGGTGTACAGTGCTAAGCTCTTTGAAGCCTGTTTGGCACAACAAGTCTCAGTATGCACACGTATAGGCCTACATTTCTGCTCAGTGGTCACCTCTATTAACCTGCCGGGACTTTGTTTGCATGTGGATGGAATAAGACTGTCAAGAATAATGGACTTTGAGGATTTGATATTCATGAAACCCTACAGCAGAACAATCATCCGACTCATATATATGTATATATATGATGCGCCCTGGGCTAACCTGTGACCTGTGACCTGTGACAATAACGTGTTATGGTGGAGCTTATGAGGGATGGCTCGAAGGAGAGGAAATTAAGGTTTGTTTGAAAACATCAAAGATCATTGAAAGATCCATTGGAGGAGGAACGATCTAAGGTACCTCCCTCTGACCACCTCCTCCAATGAGATTTGAGAGAAAAAAAAAAGAGGAGACAAGGACAGCGGAAACATGATTTACCGGCTAGTAACTTTTTCAGACAAGGCCACAGACTGAGGAGACCAAACCAGAGGATGAGAGATATGAAATAAAGATAAATTAAACACGGGCTTGTAAAGCTGATAACGATCTGTTCCTGCCGGGGATGTCATCTCTACGATCTGTTCCTGCCAGGGATGTCATCTCTACGATATGTTCCTGCCGGGGATGTCATCTCTACGATCTGTTCCTGCCAGGGATGTCATCTCTACGATCTGTTCCTGCCAGGGATGTCATCTCTACGATATGTTCCTGCCAGGGATGTCATCTCTACGATCTGTTCCTGCCAGGGATGTCATCTCTACGATCTGTTCCTGCCAGGGATGCCATCTCTACGATATGTTCCTGCCAGGGATGTCATCTCTACGATCTGTTCCTGCCAGGGATGTCATCTCTACGATCTGTTCCTGCCGGGGATGTCATCTCTACGATATGTTCCTGCCAGGGATGTCATCTCTACGATATGTTCCTGCCAGGGATGTCATCTCTACGATCTGTTCCTGTCAGGGATGTCATCTCTACGATCTGTTCCTGCCAGGGATGTCATCTCTACGATATGTTCCTGTCAGGGATGTCATCTCTGCGATATGTTCCTGCCAGGGATGTCATCTCTGCGATATGTTCCTGCCAGGGATGTCATCTCTGCGATATGTTCCTGTCAGGGATGTCATCTCTACGATCTGTTCCTGCCAGGGATGTCATCTCTACGATATGTTCCTGCCAGGGATGTCATCTCTACGATATGTTCCTGTCAGGGATGTCATCTCTGCGATATGTTCCTGCCAGGGATGTCATCTCTGCGATATGTTCCTGCCAGGGATGTCATCTCTGCGATATGTTCCTGTCAGGGATGTCATCTCTACGATCTGTTCCTGCCAGGGATGTCATCTCTACGATATGTTCCTGCCAGGGATGTCATCTCTGCGATATGTTCCTGTCAGGGATGTCATCTCTGCGATCTGTTCCTGCCAGGGATGTCATCTCTACAATCTGTTCCTGCCGGGGATGTCATCTCTACGATCTGTTCCTGCCAGGGATGTCATCTCTACGATCTGTTCCTGCCAGGGATGTCATCTCTACGATCTGTTCCTGCCGGGGATGTCATCTCTACGATATGTTCCTGCCGGGGATGTCATCTCTAAGATCTGTTCCTGCCAGGGATGTCATCTCTACGATCTGTTCCTGCCAGGGATGTCATCTCTACGATATGTTCCTGCCGGGGATGTCATCTCTACGATCTGTTCCTGCCGGGGATGTAATCTCTACGATCTGTTCCTGCCGGGGATGTCATCTCTACGATCTGTTCCTGCCAGGGATGTCATCTCTACGATCTGTTCCTGCCGGGGATGTCATCTCTACGATCTGTTCCTGCCAGGGATGTCATCTCTACGATATGTTCCTGCCAGGGATGTCATCTCTGCGATCTGTTCCTGCCAGGGATGGCATCTCTACGATCTGTTCCTGTCAGGGATGTCATCTCTACGATCTGTTCCTGCCAGGGATGCCATCTCTATGATATGTTCCTGCCAGGGATGTCATCGCTACGATCTGTTCCTGCCAGGGATGTCATCTCTACGATCTGTTCCTGCCAGGGATGTCATCTCTGCGATCTGTTCCTGCCAGGGATGTCATCTCTACGATCTGTTCCTGCCAGGGATGCCATCTCTACGATACGTTCCTGCCAGGGATGCCATCTCTACGATCTGTTCCTGCCAGGGATGTCATCTCTACGATCTGTTCCTGCCAGGGATGTCATCTCTACGATCTGTTCCTGCCAGGGATGTCATCTCTACGATATGTTCCTGCCAGGGATGTCATCTCTACGATATGTTCCTGCCAGGGATGTCATCTCTACGATCTGTTCCTGCCAGGGATGTCATCTCTACGATGTGTTCCTGCCAGGGATGTCATCTCTACGATCTGTTCCTGCCGGGGATGTCATCTCTACGATCTGTTCCTGCCAGGGATGTCATCTCTACGATCTGTTCCTGCCGGGGATGTCATCTCTACGATCTGTTTATCTGCTGGGAATGAGACTGGATGCAGCAACACACTCTGGTATATATGGGCCCGATTGGCAGAGGCACGTACACACACACACACTCCGCCTGAGGACACAAACTCCTTGCTCTCCTTCCCGCTGGCGTTGGCTGCAGATGAAGGTGGGAGTGTGTGTTAGAGAGAGAGAGGGAGAGAGAGAGAGAGAGAGAGAACGTGAGCCTGAAACGAGCCCCCACGAGCTCTCTGTGACTCACGAGCGTTACACAAGACCGTAACCCTAACACGAGTACACAGGAGCCGATGCTAACCGGCACGCGGCAAACACACATCCACCCACACACGAGGACCATGTCGAGGACCAAGTCTCACTTTGTAGACTTGAAGGAAATTACACCAACTTCTATGCCTGTGCTCAGCACTTCACTGCCAGTCAGTTTTGCTGCGCGAGTTGGGATATAGAATTCGTATTTCTTTGTGCGATTAGCAGCTATGAAACAGAAAAGAACAGAAATACTTGGAAAATAAATACTGCAGCATTTTTCTGCTGCAAATCGCAACTTGCACAATTACTAGTGATACTTGATTTTTGACTATTTATTTATTTGTGAATGTAAATGTACTACAGCTACTGATGTATCAGCGACTGTTGTATCTACAGCGACTGTTGTATCAATATGTTTTGACCATGACAGTTTACAATCCAGGGTTATACCCAAGCAGTTTAGTCACCTCAACTTGCTCAATTTCCACATGATTCATAACAAGATTTAGTTGAGGTTTAGGGTTCAGTGAATGATTTCTAACTAACTGCAGCTCTTTGTTGAGTGTTGCAGTCATTTCAGTCATTGTAGTAGCTGACGTGTTATAGTGTTTAGTCATCCGTATACATAGACACGTGGCATGTCCTTAGTCATGGTTCTTTACCATTCAGCCATCAGATTTGCCACCAATGCTCCTTATAGGACACATCACTGCACTCTATACTCCTCTGTAAACTGGTCATCTCTCTCTGTATACCCGTCACAAGACCCACTGGTTGATGCTTATCTATAAAACCCTCTTAGGCCTCACTCCCCCTTATCTGAGATACCAACTGGAGCCCTCATCCTCCACATACGGCACCCGTTCTGCCAGTCACATTCTGTTAAATGTCCCCAAAGCACACACATCGCTGGGTCGTTTGTCTTTTCAGTTCGCGACTAAAACGAGCTGCAACAAACACTCAAACTGGACAGTTTTATCTCAATTTCTTAATTCAAAGACTCAATCATGGACACTCTTTCTGACAGTTGTGGCTGTTTTGCGTAATTTATTGTTGTCTCTACCTTCTTGCCCTTTGTGCTGTTGTCTGTGCCCAGTAATGTTTAATCCATGTTTTGTGCTGCTGCCATGTTGTGCTGCTGCTACCATGTTGTGCTGCTGCTACCATGTTGTGTTGCTGCCATGTTATGTTGTCGTCTTAGATCTCTCTTTATGTAGTGTTGTGTTGTCTCTCTTGTCGTGATGTGAGTTTTGTGTTGCTAACTTACTGTGATGTTGTCTTAGATCTCTCTCTATGGAGTGTTGTCTCTTTTGTCGTTATGTGAGTTATGTCCTATAATTTTTATTTTTATTTTTAATCCCAGCCCCGTCCCCGCAGTAGGCCTTTTGGTAGGCCGTCATTGTAAATAATAATTTGTTCGTAACCTTTATTTAACTAGGCAAGTCAGTTAAATAAAAAAATAAAAAAGTAAAGATTGAAAAAAAGCAAGGGGCCTAAACAGCTGCCCTGGGGAATTCCTGCTTCAACCTGGATTATGTTTGGTTTCCATTAAAGAACACCCTCTGTGTTCTGTTGGACAAGTAACTCTTTATCCACATTATAGCATGGGGTGTAAAGCCATAACACATATGTTTTTTCCAGCAGCAGACTATGGTCGATAATGCACTGAAGTATAACAAGACAGCCCCCGCAATCAATCTCTCAGACAATCAGTAATTTGTGTAAGTCCTGTGCTTGTTGAGTGTCCTTCCCTATGTGTGTGCTGAAAGTCGGTTGTCAATTAGTTTACCGTGAAATAGCATTGTATCTGGTCAAACACAATTTTTTCCAGAAGTTTACTAAGGGTTGGTAACAGGGTGATTGGTCAGCTATTTGAGCCATTAAGGGTATGGTGTGGGTATGGCAGGAGTTGTCTCCTACCTGATGCGTGTCCGTGGGGGAGCAGAGCGAGGAGGAGGAGGAGTACAGATGTAGCCAGTCTGTGGACTGGAGAGGAAGCCAGGGCTCTCGTCTCACACGATACCATTCCATCACTCATCTTTCCCCTGGATACCAGCTCTACAGTCCGCTGAGGTTCAACCTACAGGGAGAGAAAGTTAGGGGAGGTAAGGACAGATTAGTTCAGTACCAACAGCAAGGATTACATAACAGAGAGAGAACGCCAGAGGTACTCTGCAATAGGGCTGAGGCGGTCATAACATTTTGCAAGCCAGTAAATGTCATGCAAATGTATTTTTATTTAAGTAGGCGAGTCAGTTAAGAACAAATTCTTATTTACAATGACGGCCTACCCCCGGGCAAATCCTAAAGACGCTGGACCAATTGTGCGCCACCCTATGGAACTCAACCAATCACAGCAGGTTGTGATACAGCCTGGAAGTTAGTCGTGATTGGTCTACACACCTTAGATTGTCTTAGAAATCACAACACATAGGCACCATGCTGCGACTCCATATTGATTTGGGAAAAAAGTCACACAATTTAATTTTATTCTTTTATTATTTTATTCGCACTCTGGTTGCTACGCTTCCCGTGGAGAGAGAGAGAGAAACAATTGCATTGCTGCTCTGCTTGTGTAGCAAGCAAATTAGGAGATATCGAAATCAATGGACGGAATTCAAATAAAACTAAAAGTGAAACAAGAAGGAAAGGCTACAACATCCAAAAGACCAAACAAATAGGTTGCTACATATAATCTGAATGGAGTTATTCGTAGGCGTTAACTGTAGAATGGTAAGAAGTACAGTAATGTTATAACTATCCTCAATTAGCTAGCTTCTCTCGGTATGATGTAGTCCAGACAGGTAGGCCTACTACGTCATCAGATGGGATGATAAATAACTGGCATGAAGCTAGTCTAGCGCGAGTGAGTTAACAGTGTTTGTGGTCTCTCTCTGTGCCTGCCAAGGTGCTCCGAGTCTCATGCATCTGATTTCACGCACAGAGCCCCCCTCTCTAATAGCCTATACACTCTCTCTCTCTCTCTCTCTCTCTCTCTCTCTCTCTCTCTCTCTCTCTCTCTCTCTCTCTCTCTCTCTCTCTCTCTCTCTCTCTCTCTCTCTCTCTCTCTCTCTCTCTCTCTCTATTGGCATGATAAACATGTTTACATTGCCAAAGCAATGTTACCTCTAGTTAACAAAGTAGCAAAACAATTTGTTTTTCTGCTGCTTCCCTCACTCGGTCTGGTTGTCCCTCGGTAAAGTGTTTAGATACTGGTTAGAGGGACAGTAGAGCACTGAGTACCGGGCCTTTAGCGAGGGCTCTTAGTAAATTGGGTAGGCTACCCATCAGCGCCATTAATTTGCTCAGTTTTGGATGGGATTACTACGACCATGACACGTGACTGCCGGTGTGTCATTAATACGGGCACCGCGACAGCTCTACTCTGAACTCTGAACAGCACGTTACAGTTGGATTAATGAGCCGGTGGATGACAGACAGTGTGCCGATCTCCCTCTCAGAACAAGAAAGAGAGACCATAGCCTGGCAATAGAGACAGGGCACCATAGAAAAACATGGAAGCTCAGAGAAGACTTTGAAAAGCACTGTGGGTCGGGTGAAGTAGAGTACGAGCTACACTTCCTGCTCCTCTGCTCCAAATATAACTTAGAGAAACTTCAGTATTCACACCCCTTCACTTTTTCTACATTTTGTTGTGTTACAAAGTAGGATTCAAATAGATTTAAATTGTATTTTTTTTTTGTCAACAAATCTACATAAAATACACTAATCGAGGATTTTTTAAATTTTTTATTATTATTTTTACAAATGTTATAATTTATAAATTGATTAGATAAGTATTCAACCTCCTGAGTCAGTATCACCGTTTCCAGCAATGAAGTCTTTCTGGGTTCATCTTTAAGAGCTTTGTACACCTGGATTGTACATTCTTCAAGCTCTTGAGTGTCGTATAAACTCTGTCAACACACCCATTTTAAAGTCTTTATTTAACCAGGCAAGTCAGTTAAGAACAGCAGGTTAACTGCCTGTTCAGGGGCAGAACAACAGATTTGTACCTCGTCATCTCGGGGATTCGAACTTGCAACCTTCCGGTTACTAGTCCAATATTCTAACCACTGGGCTACCCTGCCATCTTGCTATAGATTCAAGTCTATTTGAGTCAAAACTGTATCTAGGCCACTCGGGAAACATTCAATGTCGTCTTGGTAAGCAACTCCAGTGTATATTTGGCCTTGTGTTTTAGGTTATCGTCTTGCTGAAAGGGGAATTTGTCTCCCCGTGTCTGTTGTAAAGCAGACGGTAGGACCAGAAGGATTACCTTAGATACCGCAGATAGATACCGCAGATAGATACCGCAGATAGATACCGCAGATAGATACCGCAGATAATTGTCTGTGTGGGGTAGAGACAAGGCATATAATTAACACTCGCCACCAGCTAAATGTGGGTAGATTGAGGCATTAGCGGGTAAGAATGTCTATTTCACACGTTGGCGGGTGGTCAATTTGCAGGGGCTCTACAGTGCGAGAGAATACATTCGCGAATAAAAAGTCCAAATTCAAGTGTGAGAGCAGCAGAGTTGCAGCAGAGAAATGCTGCAAGTCGTCTGCTGTTTTCGTTTCATAGCTGCTAATCGCACAAAGAAACAAGAATCATGTAATCCCACCTCACGCAGCAAAATCATTTTACTCTAAAGTCTACGAAGTGAGACTCTGTCCTCGTGTTTTCTGCCTATTTACATAGTTTTGTTCTCAGTTGTTTTTCACCGTTAGTTAGAGTCTGCTGCTTCGACTTATAGCAAAGACGCCCTATTCAGATCCCATTTCTCTCTCTCTCACGCACGCACGCACGCACACAAACACACACACACACACACACACACACACACACACACACGCACGCACACACACACACACACACACACACACACACACACACACACACACACACACACACACACACACACACACACACACACACACACACACACACACACACACACACACACACACACACACACGCACGGTAACCTCCAACCCTTAACGTGGGCAGCTGAACATTTGGTCTCACCTGATATTTTGGAGTCCGATCACAAAACAAGGCAGCAGCTACCCTTGCTGGGTATCCAGACAAATTAAGGCAGTTCATACAATTGTAATCACCAAATTACAAATCACCAAATTCTTATCGGCAGACTCAACAGCCTCGGTTTTTCGGATGACTGCCTTGCCTGGTTCACCAATTACTTTGCAGACAGAGTTCAGTGTGTCAAATCAGAGGGCATGCTGTCCGGTCCTCTGGCAGTCTCTATGGGGGTGCCACAGGGTTCAATTCTCGGTTCACTCTTTTCTCTGTATATATCAATGATGTTGCTCTTGCTGCGGGCGATTCCCTGATCCACCTCTACGCAGACGACACCATTCTATATACTTTCGGCCCGTCATTGGACACTGTGCTATCCAACCTCCAAACGAGCTTCAATGCCATACAGCACTCCTTCCGTGGCCTCCAACTGCTCTTAAACCCGAGTAAAACCAAATGCATGCTTTTCATCCCGATCGCTGCCTGCACCCGCATGCCCGACTAGCATCACCACCCTGGATGGTTCCAACCTTGAATATGTGGACATCTATAAGTACCCAGGTGTCTGGCTAGACTGCAAACTCTCCTTCCAGACTCACATCAAACATCTCCAATCAAAAATCAAATCCCAGAGTCGGCCTTTCTATTCCCAGGCCAAAGCCTCCTTCACTCACGCTGCCAAGCTTACCTAGTAAAACTGACTATCCTACCGATCCTCGATCTCCCAGGCCGATGTCATCTACAAAATGGCTTCCAACACTCTACTCAACAAACTGGATGCAGTCTACCACAGTGCCATCCGTTTTGTCACTAAAGCACCTTATACCACCCACCACTGCGACTTGTATGCTCTAGTCGGCTGGCCCTCACTACATATTCGTCGCCAGACCCACTGGCTCCAGGTCATCTACAAGTCCATGCTAGGTAAAGCTCCGCCTTATCTCAGTTCACTGGTCACGATGGCAACACCCATCCGATAGATGAGCTCCAGCAGGTGTATCTCACTGATCATCCCTAAAGCCAACACCTCATTTGGCCGCCTTTCGTTCCAGTACTCTGCTGCCTGTGACTGGAACGAATTGCAAAAATCGCTGAAGTTGGAGACTTTTATCTCCCTCACCAACTTCAAACATCAGCTATCCGAGCAGCTAACCGATCGCTGCAGCTGTACATAGTCTATAGGTAAATAGCTCACCCTTTTTCACCTACCTCATTCCCATACTGTTTTTATACTGTTTTTATTTATTTACTTTTCTGCTCTTTTGCACACCAATATCTCTACCTGTACATGCCCATCTGATCATTTATCACTCCAGTGTTAATCTGCAAAATTGTATTATTCGCCTACCTCCTCATGCCTTTTGCACACATTGTATATAGACTGCCCATTCTTTTCTACTGTGTTATTGACTTGCTAATTGTTTACTCCATGTGTAACTCTGTGTTGTCTGTTCACACTGCTATGCTTTATCTTGGCCAGGTCGCAGTTGCAAATGAGAACTTGTTCTCAACTAGCCTACCTGGTTAAATAAAGGTGAAATAAAATAAAATAAAATAAAAATGTAATTATGGCACAAAAAATACAAATATATTACTGTAAAAAAAGAAAAAGAACTACCTGCCACAGTGGTGGGCCAAAAAGTTAATTTTATGATTGTTTTTGCTGATATATATATTCTTATTACTATTGTTGTTGTTGCTTAAATATATCGTTCATTTCTGTAATACTTCATCTACATTGCTTTGGCAACAGTGGCAACCACCCATTCATGCCAAAAAAACATGTATTGAATTGAGTGAAAGACACTCCAGACACAGGCCTACTTCTCATCCCAGGCCTACGTCTCATCCCAGGCCTAGGTCTCATCCCAGGCCTACGTCTCATCCCAGGCCTACGTCTCATCCCAGGCCTACGTCTCATCCCAGGCCTACGTCTCATCCCAGGCCTACGTCTCATCCCAGGCCTACGTCTCATCCCAGGCCTACGTCTCATCCCAGGCCTACGTCTCATCCCAGGCCTACGTCTCATCCCAGGCCTACGTCTCATCCCAGGCCTACGTCTCATCCCAGGCCTACGTCTCATCCCAGGCCTACGTCTCATCCCAGGCCTACGTCTCATCCCAGGCCTACGTCTCATCCCAGGCCTACGTCTCATCCCAGGGTAACGTCTCATCCCAGGGTAACGTCTCATCCCAGGCCTACGTTTCATCCCAGGCCTACGTCTCATCCCAGGCCTACGTTTCATCCCAGGCCTACGTCTCATCCCAGGCCTATGTCTCATCCCAGGCCTATGTCTCATCCCAGGCCTACGTCTCATCCCAGGCCTACGTCTCATCCCAGGCCTACATTTCATCCCAGGCCTACGCATCATCCCAGGCCTAGGTCTCATCCCAGGCCTACGTCTCATCCCAGGCCTACGTCTCATCCCAGGCCTACGTCTCATCCCAGGCCTACATCTCATCCCAGGCCTACGCATCATCCCAGGCCTAGGTCTCATCCCAGGCCTAGGTCTCATCCCAGGCCTACGTCTCATCCCAGGCCTACATCTCATCCCAGGCCTACATCTCATCCCAGGCCTACGCATCATCCCAGGCCTAGGTCTCATCCCAGGCCTAGGTCTCATCCCAGGCCTATGTTTCCTATTACAGAGAACATCGGTTTTAATCGCCATCATCAATATGAAATTCCTCTGATCTCTACTGCTGTGGATTTAATGAAGCAGCCATTCTGCACTGTGATGGCTCCGCTGGGAAATATAGTACTCCAATCTACTGGGATTCATGAGACAGGGAGAGGTCATCTACTGGGATAGATGAGACAGGGAGAGGTCATCTACTGGGATAGATGAGACAGGGAGAGGTCATCTACTGGGATAGATGAGACAGGGAGAGGTCATCTACTGGGATAGATGAGACAGGGAGAGGTCATCTACTGGGATAGATGAGACAGGGAGAGGTCATCTACTGGGATAGATGAGACAGGGAGAGGTCATCTACTGGAATAGATGAGACAGGGAGAGGTCATCTACTGGAATAGATGAGACAGGGAGAGGTCATCTACTGGGATAGATGAGACAGGGAGAGGTCATCTACTGGGATAGATGAGACAGGGAGAGGTCATCTACTGGAATAGATGAGACAGGGAGAGGTCATCTACTGGGATAGATGAGACAGGGAGAGGTCATCTACTGGGATAGATGAGAAAGAGGGAGAGGTCATCTACTGGGATAGATGAGACAGGGAGAGGTCATCTACTGGGATAGATGAGACAGGGAGAGGTCATCTACTGGGATAGATGAGACAGGGAGAGGTCATCTACTGGGATAGATGAGACAGGGAGAGGTCATCTACTGGGATAGATGAGACAGGGAGAGGTCATCTACTGGAATAGATGAGACAGGGAGAGGTCATCTACTGGGATAGATGAGACAGGGAGAGGTCATCTACTGGGATAGATGAGACAGGGAGAGGTCATCTACTGGGATAGATGAGACAGGGAGAGGTCATCTACTGGGATAGATGAGAAAGAGGGAGAGGTAAAGGAAAACGGAGAAAGAGTGAGGGAAAAAAACAGACGAGAGAAACAGAGCGAGACAGAAACTACCCGTAGTCCCCCTCCCTCCCTCAGAGACACTACCCTTAGCCCCCCTCCCTCGGAGACACTACCCTTAGCCCCCCCTCCCTCAGAGACACTACCCTTAGCCCCCCCTCCCTCAGAGACACTACCCTTAGCCCCCCCTCCCTCAGAGACACTACCCTTAGCCTTCCCCTCCCTCAGAGACACTACCCTTAGCCCCCCCTCCCTCAGAGACACTACCCTTAGCCTTCCCCTCCCTCAGAGACACTACCCTTAGCCCCCCCTCCCTCAGAGACACTACCCTTAGCCCCCCCCTCCCTCAGAGACACTACCCTTAGCCCCCCCTCCCTCAGAGACACACCCTTAGCCCCCCTCCCTCAGAGACACTACCCTTACCCCCCCTCCCTCAGAGACACTACCCTTAGCCCCCTCCCTCAGAGACACTACCCTTACCACCCCCCCCTCCCTCAGAGACACTACCCTTAGCCCCCTCCCTCAGAGACACTACCCTTAGCCCCCCCTCCCTCAGAGACACTACCCTTAGCCCCCCCTCCCTCAGAGACACTACCCTTAGCCCCCCCTCCCTCAGAGACACTACCCTTAGCCCCCCCTCCCTCAGAGACACTACCCTTAGCCCCCCCTCCCTCAGAGAAACTACAGGTAACACTCAGCGGATAAAAAAACTAATAGGAGAAAACAAATCCACATCAACATCATTAACACAAATGAGATCCAGGTGTAGTACCTTCATTAGTGGGTAGCGATTAGGGAGCGATAGCCTAGTGTTCGGCTGTATTAGTCAGCAGTCAGTGGCAATAGCAGTCTCGCCTGGCAGGCAGTTTGCCTCAGGAGAGTAGAGGACAGTGGGCCTTATAGCGAATAGCATGGAGCTGCTGAGCTGAACAGAACAGAGCAGGGGGGGAAATGTGAATGGATTCCTTTTCTGCTGCATGGCAGATGGCACCAGAACAGAGGCCCGGTAGGTAACGGCAAGACACACACGCACGCACGCACGCACGCACGCACACACGCACACGCACACACACACACACACACACACACACACACACACACACACACACACACACACACACACACACACACACACACACCTTGTGGAACATGAAAATCTGTTCTGATCCCCGGTAGAATGACAGAGTTACCTGCACACCGGCTGGTGGGAGGTGGTAAACGGTCTACGCTGGCACTACATCGTGCCAAGGGGCCATAGTCTGAACAGAACAGCCAACATCATCATCATCATCATCATCATCATCATCATCATCATCACCATCATCACACTTGCAATGCACTCTGGGATATTCTGTAGAGCTTTGTTGACGTAGATAAGGACAAGATGGCCCGCCTCTCTAACCAACAAAGAAACAAAAACACACACAATCCACATCAACTGTCATATTGTGTTCAGAGAACCTCTTCAGGTGTAGCCGAGCTGTTTGCATAGCAGGGCTGCTGCCATATTTGTGAAGGGAAGCCGAAAGCAGAATGAGCTTGGTTACTTTCTCAAGCCTGAGAATGTGATGAACCCAAAGTTGCGAAATTCTGCAACACAAAGCAGCCTGATTGGCCTGTAGGAATAAGATGACCAGGAGTGTGAAGGGACATTTTTTTTTGTTTTACCTTGTGAATATATTGTGTGTAACCTATTTTCTGAGTCATTATTGATCTTTTACATTCCTAAAATCGTTTGACGTCGTATCTGCCTCCTCCAAGGTCTTCTCATGTTGCCCTCTGCAGAGTAAGGTAGCGTGCTGCGTGATCTAGGATGGCAGGATGGCATCACCACACGGCCTGCTACTGTAGATTGTCTGATATGAACACTGAATCACGTTAATGATTATAACTGTGTAATAAGACAGTCAAACTACCACGTCGCCTAGTCATCATACCACCACCACGTCGCCTAGTCATCATACCACCACCACCACGTCGCCTAGTCATCATACCACCACCACGTCGCCTAGTCATCATACCACCACCACGTCGCCTAGTCATCATACCACCACCACCATGTCACCTAGTCATCATACCACCACCACGTCGCCTAGATATCATACCACCACCACCACCACGTCGCCTAGATATCATACCACCACCACCACGTCGCCTAGTCATCATACCACCACCACCACGTCGCCTAGTCATCATACCACCACCACCACGTCGCCTAGTCATCATACCACCACCACCACGTCGCCTAGTCATCATACCACCACCACCACGTCGCCTAGTCATCATACCACCACCACCACGTCGCCTAGTCATCATACCACCACCACGTCGCCTAGTCATCATACCACCACCACGTCGCCTAGTCATCATACCACCACCACGTCGCCTAGATATCATACCACCACCACC
Organism: Oncorhynchus keta; assembly: GCF_023373465.1. NCBI lineage: Eukaryota > Metazoa > Chordata > Actinopteri > Salmoniformes > Salmonidae > Oncorhynchus > Oncorhynchus keta. The sequence continues at coordinate 78,740,399 of NC_068439.1, read as the reverse complement.
ACGTCGCCTAGTCATCATACCACCACCACGTCGCCTAGTCATCATACCACCACCACGTCGCCTAGATATCATACCACCACCACCATGTCACCTAGTCATCATACCACCACCACGTCACCTAGTCATCATACCACCACCACGTCGCCTAGTCATCATACCACCACCACCATGTCGCCTAGTCATCATAGTCCACCACCATGTCACCTAGTCATCATACCACCACCATGTCGCCTAGTCATCATACCACCACCACCACGTCGCCTAGATATCATACCACCACCACCACGTCGCCTAGATATCATACCACCACCACCATGTCACCTAGTCATCATACCACCACCACCATGTCGCCTAGTCATCATACCACCACCATGTCACCTAGTCATCATACCACCACCACGTCACCTAGATCATCATACCACCACCACCACGTCGCCTAGTCATCATACCACCACCACCACGTCGCCTAGTCATCATACCACCACCACCATGTCACCTAGTCATCATACCACCACCATGTCACCTAGTCATCATACCACCACCACGTCACCTAGTCATCATACCACCACCACCATGTCACCTAGTCATCATACCACCACCACCATGTCACCTAGTCATCATACCACCACCACCATGTCACCTAGTCATCATACCACCACCATGTCACCTAGTCATCATACCACCACCACGTCGCCTAGTCATCATACCACCACCACGTCGCCTAGTCATCATACCACCACCACGTCGCCTAGTCATCATACCACCACCACCACGTCGCCTAGTCATCATACCACCACCACCACGTCGCCTAGTCATCATACCACCACCACGTCACCTAGTCATCATACCACCACCACGTCACCTAGTCATCATACCACCACCACGTCGCCTAGTCATCATACCACCACCACCACGTCGCCTAGTCATCATACCACCACCACCACGTCGCCTAGTCATCATACCACCACCACATCGCCTAGTCATCATACCACCACCACGTCGCCTAGTCATCATACTACCACCACCACGTCGCCTAGTCATCATACCACCACCACGTCGCCTAGTCATCATACTACCACCACCACATCGCCTAGTCATCATACCACCACCACCACCACGTCGCCTAGTCATCATACCACCACCACGTCGCCTAGTCATCATACCACCACCACGTCGTCTAGTAGTCGTACTGACACATAACCTAATATTGCTCTGCTCCTAACGCACAGCCTTTCCGTTGAGCTCTGCTCTCAGTTGGCCCTTCAAGAAAGCATTGTAAGCATTGTTTTGGCCTTTGTCGTCAACGTCTTCTTAAGGAACGTAACACAATGGCAATAGAAATGATTGTTTCCTGGTTTTATACTGTGAGCAACACCTTCAAAGTTTGAACAAACCGGCCTATCAACAGACCACTTCCTGAATCAAACAGTCTGGGCCCCAACAGAACACTTCCTGAATCAAACAGTCTGGGCCCCAACAGAACACTTCCTGAATCAAACAGTCTGGGCCCCAACAGAACACTTCCTGAATCAAACAGTCTGGGCCCCAACAGAACACTTCCTGAATCAAACAGTCTGGGCCCCAACAGAACACTTCCTGAATCAAACAGTCTGGTCATCCCAACAGAACACTTCCTGAATCAAACAGTCTGGGCCCCAACAGAACACTTCCTGAATCAAACAGTCTGGGCCCCAACAGAACACTTCCTGAATCAAACAGTCTGGGCCCCAACAGAACACTTCCTGAATCAAATAGTCTGGGGCCCAACAGAACACTTCCTGAATCAAACAGTCTGGGCCCCAACAGAACACTTCCTGAATCAAACAGTCTGGGCCCCAACAGAACACTTCCTGAATCAAACAGTCTGGGCCCCAACAGAACACTTCCTGAATCAAACAGTCTGGGCCCCAACAGAACACTTCCTGAATCAAACAGTCTGGGCCCCAGACTTACAATACAACTGTCAATGAAACGGATATGTCACTGGAAATAAATTGGTACAAAAACCGAAATAATTAATTTAGCATAGTTGTCTGAATTGGTGCCCGCAACTGATGTGATTCTGGATGTTGTGTCATAGATGAGTAAGTTCATTTTATAACTCATGTAATCTCGTGACAGACGAAACAGACTATCTAGTCCGCGAGCAGGTGAGATTTGGTTCTGGGTGCCCAAAATTACAACCCATGTTCCTGAATATCAAATTGAATCCTCAGAAGAAATAAACATGGTCCCTGGTCAGCGCATGGTGAGGTCAGTACAGTGTTTTCAGTCTGAAATCTGATGGCCTGCTTGTAGCTTCTAACATCTCGGTCCTGTCCCATATGACTACTCTATTCCCTATATAGGCTAGTGCACTACTTTTGACAACGGCCTATAGGCCTCTGGTCAAAAGTAGCACATTTTATAGGGAAAGTAGTGCACTGTATAGGGAATAGGCTGCCATTTGGGACACAGCCCGGCCTCTGGTCAAAAGTAGCACATTATATAGGGAAAGTAGTGCACTGTATAGGGAATAGGCTGCCATTTGGGACACAGACCGAAAGCTATCGGTCCTACTCAGTCCTACTCTACTGTCACCTGAATGCTGCTGTAAGTGAGTTCTACTCTACTATCACATGAATGCTGCTGTAAGTGAGTTCTACTCTACTATCACCTGAATGCTGCTGTAAGTGAGTTCTACTCTACCATCACATGAATGCTGCTGTAAGTGAGTTCTACTCTACCATCACCTGAATGCTGCTGTAAGTGAGTTCTACTCTACTATCACATGAATGCTGCTGTAAGTGAGTTCTACTCTACTATCACCTGAATGCCGCTGTGAGTTCTACTCTACTATCACATGAATGCTGCTGTAAGTGAGTCCTACTCTACTATCAACTGAATGCTGCTGTAAGTGAGTTCTACTCTACTATCACCTGAATGCTGCTGTAAGTGAGTTCTACTCTACTATCACTTGAATGCTGCTGTAAGTGAGTTCTACTCTACCATCACATGAATGCTGCTGTAAGTGAGTTCTTCTACTATCACCTGAATGCTGCTGTAAGTGAGAACTGTCACATGAATGCTGCTGTAAGTGAGTTCTACTCTACTATCACCTGAATGCTGCTGTAAGTGAGTTCTACTCTACTATCACCTGAATGCCGCTGTGAGTTCTACTCTACTATCACATGAATGCTGCTGTAAGTGAGTCCTACTCTACTATCAACTGAATGCTGCTGTAAGTGAGTTCTACTCTACTATCACCTGAATGCTGCTGTAAGTGAGTTCTACTCTACTATCACTTGAATGCTGCTGTAAGTGAGTTCTACTCTACCATCACATGAATGCTGCTGTAAGTGAGTTCTACTCTACTATCACCTGAATGCTGCTGTAAGTGAGTTCTACTCTACTATCACCTGAATGCTGCTGTAAGTTAGTTCTACTCTACTATCACCTGAATGCTGCTGTAAGTGAGTTCTACTCTACTATCACCTGAATGCTGCTGTAAGTGAGTTCTACTCTACTATCACCTGAATGCTGCTGTAAGTGAGTTCTACTCTACTATCACCTGAATGCTGCTGTAAGTGAGTTATACTCTACCATCACATGATTGCTGATTGCTGCTGTAAATCAGATTACAAGGTCAGTAAAATCCCGGTGGAAATTGGGTCTAATGTCAAAGAGCTTTTTGAAAAAAGGAACATTCTTAATGTGCTGTTCTCCTCAACTCCTCCCTCAGAGAAAAGTGGGCCTGATGTTTGTCAACAACATGAGGTATCCTTATCTTGTTCACCAGTCAGTCATGTGAGCCTAATGTATATTGGCACAACACGCCTAAGGATCTCAACTTCTGAAGGAGGGAGGGAAATAGAGGATAGAGGGATGGGAGGGGAGTGAGAGAGACTTGGGGAAGAAAAACTCCTCCACTCCAATGTGCTGTGGTTTCCCTGCTGCCCATGGCTTCTAGAGCACAAAGACAGAAGGGGGAGAGAGAGAGCAGGGGAGAGAGAGAGCAGGCAGGGGAGAGAGAGAGCAGGCAGGGGAGAGAGAGCAGGGGAGAGAAAGCAGGGGAGAAAGAGAGCAGGGGAGAGAAAGCAGGGGAGAGCGAGAGAGCAGGGGAGAGAGAGAGAGAGCAGGGGAGAGAGAGAGCAGGCAGGGGAGAGAGAGAGCAGGGGAGAGAGAGAGAGCAGAGCAGGGGAGAGAGAGAGAGCAGGGGAGAGGGAGAGAGCAGGGGAGAGAGAGAGCAGGCAGGGGAGAGAGAGCAGGGGAGAGAGAGAGAGCAGGCAGGACAGAGAGCACAGGCAGGAGAGAGAGAGCAGGGGAGAGAGAGAGTAGGGGAGAGAGAGAGTAGGGGAGAGAGAGAGAGCAGGCAGGAGAGAGTAGGGAGAGAGAGAGTAGGGGAGAGAGAGAGAGCAGGGGAGAGAGAGTAGGGGAGAGCAGGCAGGAGAGAGAGTAGGGGAGAGAGAGAGTAGGGGAGAGAGGGAGTAGGGGGAGAGAGAGCAGGGGGAGAGAGAGTAGGGGAGACAGAGAGAGCAGGCAGGAGAGAGAGAGCAGGCAGGGGAGCGAGAGCAGGCAGGAGAGAGAGCAGGAGAGAGAGAGAGAGAGAGAGAGAGAGAGAGAGCAGGCAGGAGTGAGAGAGCAGGCAGGAGAGAGAGAGCAGGCAGGAGAGAGAGCGCATGTAGGAGAGAGAGCGCAGGCAGGAGAGAGAGCAGGAGAGCGAGAGCAGGGGAGAGAGAGAGTAGGGGGAGAGAGAGAGTAGGGGAGAGAGAGAGAGCAGGAGAGAGAGAGTAGGAGAGAGAGAGAGAGAGCAGGAGAGAGAGTAGGGGAGAGAGAGTAGGGGAGAGAGACAGTAGGGGAGAGAGAGAGAGAGAGAGCAGGGGAGAGACAGAGTAGGGGAGAGAGGGAGTAGGGGAGAGAGAGAGTAGGGGGAGAGAGAGAGAGAGCAGGCAGGAGAGAGAGAGAGCAGGCAGGGGAGCGAGAGCAGGCAGGAGAGAGAGAGCAGGAGAGAGAGAGAGCAGGCAGGAGAGAGAGAGCAGGCAGGAGAGAGAGCGCAGGAAGAGAGAGAGAGAGCAGGAAGGAGAGAGAGAGCAGGCAGGAGAGAGAGAGCAGGCAGGAGAGAGAGAGCAGGCAAGAGAGAGAGAGCAGGAGAGAGAGAGCAAGGAGCAGGCAGGAGAGAGAGCAGGCAGGAGAGAGCGAGCAGGCAGGAAAGAGAGAGCAGGCAGGAGAGAGAGAGCAGGCAGGAGAGAGAGAGCAGGAGAGAGAGAGAGCAAGCAGAGAGAGAGAGAGAGCAGGCAGGAGAGAGAGAGCAGGCAGGAGAGAGAGAGAGAGCAGGGAGAGAGAGAGAGAAAGAGAGAGAGCAGGAGAGAGAGAGAGAGAGGGAGAGCAGGCAGGAGAGAAAGATCAGGAGAGAGAGAAAGAGCAGGGGAGAGAGAGAGCAGGGGAGAGAGAGAGCAGGGGAGAGAGAGAACAGGGGAGAGAGAGAGCAGGAGAGAGAGAGAGAGAGAGAGAGAGAGAGAGAGAGAGAGAGAGCGCAGGGGAGAGAGAGAGAGAGAGAGAGAGCACAGGGGGGGAGAGAGAGAGAGCTCAGGGGAGAGAGAGAGAGAGAGAGCCAGGGGAGAGAAGGCATGTGTCTGGAGCTCAAAGAGAGCAGGGAGGAGAGAGGGAGCGAAGGCATGTGTCTGGGAACAGAGCACTCAGTGTGCCAGGGAACAGCCGTGAAGAGATTGCCATCTGATAGGCCTGACTAATGCCTTAAGTTCAGCCCTCTACTCTGATGGAGCTGCCTAGAGCCAGGCTGGGGCTGAGAGGAGAGAACCCAGATTGAGGCATAGAGAAAGAGGCATAAGAGTGAAACGAGAGAGGGGGGCCTTCGTATGGAGAGAGAGACAGCAATGGGAGGGGGAGAAAGAGAAGGAGCAGAGAGGAAGAGGCAACCACCAAATATCTATCCATGAAAATAAGCCTAAGTGAGGAATATTTTATAGAGGTTTTACTCCACCCAAAATCTGTCCACCAACATTTTTGTATGAGGTCAATGAGTGAGTGTCATATTTGGTCAACAAAATGTTTTGTTGCTAATTTGAAACAATATATATTCTACCAAATAAGCATCACTTTGCCCATCCCTGCTCTCTGCTGCCTGCTGTACATGAGAGAGGGTGATGTACTTTTTCTGAGATTTCAAAACTGATTTGTTGCTTATCAAATTCTACTTGCCTACTTTGTTGTCTTAATTGCTCTGTAATGATAAATTACTTTAACTGGGTTGTGATATAACCACAATATGTAAGTCTACCGCTTAAACTAAACATGAAAAGATATACACTAATCTATTAACTGCGCCTAGCAGACTTGGCAAAATGTAAATATAGAACGTCCTCGTACTAGTACAGCTGACGCTGAATCGACACGAGTCACACGCGTTAACACGTGCAACTGTACTGCCAGCTAAACAGAGTGCAGTGCGCATGCCCGAACGACTGTACAGACATCTACATACATTCCTCGGTGTCCACATCACACACACACACACACACACACACACACACACACACACACACACACACACACACACACACACACACACACACACACACACACACACACACACACACACACACACACATTGATACAATGTAATCTACTGAACATTCGGATTTATTGCAACAATGTATCACTAAAAGCGCTAAGATTACAACAATCACACACACACACTGTAGGTTGAAATGCATTGCTAGTGATGTGCTGGCATGTCAGGACATGTCAACATGTAAAACGATTGGGAAATATGACCGAGAGACAATATCACAGCCCTAACGTTACCACAATATAGGTTACTGCTGTAACTGGACAACTAGATAATACATGATCTTCTGTGTAAAACGGATGATCACGTTTATTAGACATAAGGTTACTGTAAAAACAAGGAGTGTGAGTCTGTTGTAGTACCACCCATCTAAAGGAATGGCCAACTTGTATAATCACATAGTTATGTATTTTACGAACTGGTTATCGGTCAGTATTATGGTATCTAGTTTAGTGGGCATTGTAACCCCGGCTAATCATCCACAACACAACGGGGGTCCTTCCTCATTACAATGGTCCTTGGCCGATCTTTCTATCTCTGTTGTGGCAAAAGACACACTGACTGACATGCCATTGTTAGTTTACAAACACTGAAGATCTTTTGAAGGTTCAAATCGCCCGAAAGGTCTGATAGCCTAGAAAATTATAGATCAACACAAAAATCCAAAGTTCAAACCCGCTAACTAGTAACTAGATCTTACATTAGCTAGACAACCTAGTCCCCTAGGACATTGTTGAGCTCACATAGAAGGTTAGTAGTAACTTAGTTATTAACAGACAGATGTTGGCACACAAAAAAAGACAAAACTATTAACAAGTAACATTTGTTTCTGTTTTTCACTGGTTACAAAACATAGAAAATAGGCCTAAACCAAGCAAGAGGCCAACATCAGAATATAATACTGACAGAGAGAGAGAACCGAACAGCGCCAGTATGCAGCACAAGCCAGACAGATGCTGTATGCTTACCGGTAGCTGGAGACAAACAGAAGACACTTACCAACGAAAAGCCTAAATGCCTTCAAGCCCTCCTCTTCGTTCTCACTGTCGGGACATGGACTCAAATCATTCAAATAGACAGACTATTCTCCAAAATGTTAGGTTAAGTGCGAAATGGCTTATTTTTGTATGGTATTGTCGTTTCCTTCGCTTTGTCCCAAAAGCTAACCGGTTTCGTTCTTCTCAGTGTGAGGTAAGCGGAAACACACCAGCTGCCTCGCTTTCGCACGGTGTCCATGGGAAACAGTAGTCGAGACCGCAGTCAGGAAAATGACTGTATATATAAATGAATGATAGAGGCCTCTAGTGGCCAAAAGCACGTATTAGCATGGGAAGCGCCATTGAGGGCCTCCCCAATTTTAATGTAGCCAACTGGATGGGACAGACTTCCAACTCTATTGTCAGATCCCTCCTGGTGGACCCGGTCGGAGTCATGTCCAACCAAGTCATCAGGAGGATTCAGCCAATCGCGAAGAAGAAAATTGACCACTTGAGAAAACCAGCTAGAGAGAATGGGAGAAAATCCCCAAATCCACAAAGCTGGTACAGACATACCCAAGACGACTCAAAGCTCTAATCACTGCAAAGGGTTATTCTACAAAGTATTGACTCAAGCGTGGTTAGAGTGTTGGACTAGTATTGACTCAAGGGTGGTTAGAGCGTTGGACTAGTAACCGGAAGGTTGCAAGTTCAAACCCCCGAGCTGACAAGGTACAAATCTGTCGTTCTGCCCCTGAACAGGCAGTTAACCCACTGTTCCTAGGCCGTCATTGAAAATAAGAATTTGTTCTTAACTGACTTGCCTGGTAAAATAAAAAAATAAACTTACAGTACCAGTCAAAAGTTTGGACACACCTACTCATTCCAGGGTTCTTATTTATGTAGACTATTTTCTACATTGTAGAATAATGGTGAGGGGATCAACATGATGAAATAACACATATGGAATCACATAGTAACCAAAAAAATGTTAAACAAATCCAAATATATTTTATATTTGAGATTCTTCAAAGTAGCCACCCTTTGCCTTGGTGACAGCTTTGCACACTCTTGGCATGGTCTCAATCAGCTTCATGACGAAATGCTTTTCCAAAAGTCTGTAAGGAGTTCCCACATATGATGAGCAATTGTTGCCTGCTTTTCCTTCACTCTGCGGTCCAACTCATCCCAAACCATCTCCATTGGCTTGAGGTCGGGTGATTGTGGAGGACAGGTCATCTGATGCAGCCCTCCATCCCTCTCCTTCTTGGGAAAATAGCCTTTACACAGCCTGGAGTGGAGGTGTGTTGGGTCGTTGTCCTGTTGAAAAACAAATGATAGCGGGACTGAGCACAAACCCGATGGATGGGATGGAAAATCGCTGCAAAATCCTGTGGTAGCCATGCTGGTTAAGTGTGCCTTGAATTCAAAAGAAATCACAGACAGTGTCAGCAGCAAATGAAAAACCACACCCTCACACCTCCTCCTATTATATCAGAGAAGAAGAAGACAGTGCTGCTACAGAGAGAACAATGAGACAGATATTTCACCAGATGTATAAATGTGAAGCATGCGCTATGGCGTTTCCTCTCACTACCAAATATGGTAGTGAGAGGAAGCCCACTGGCCTGCAGTGGGAGAAGATAGATGGATTTTGGCTGAGATTATGCAACTATGACTAATTTGTTCCCATTGGAAATGGCAGGTTGTGGTCTATCTTTGTTTAGTTATACAAATCTTATGTCCTGCCTCACGCTAGCCAATTCCCTGTCGAAACCCAGATGCAGTTTGATTGTCATCTTTAGTAGAGGTCCAATTCCCAAACGTTCAGTGACGTTGCCCCCGAGAGAGAGAGAGAGAGAGAGAGAGAGAGAGAGAGAGAGAGAGAGAGAGAGAGAGAGAGAGAGAGAGAGAGAGAGAGAGAGAGAGAGAGAGAGAGAGAGAGAGAGAAGAACTGTGATTGCTTGTGGGGTTGATATGACCCACAATTTAATGCAAACTGCAGTCACCTGTCATACTCCGGTGCGGCGAAGTGTCAAATGTAATCAACACGACTGCATTTTCTGCATGTTGGCCAAAATGATGATGCTAGCTTGCTAATATATATATATATAAATTACATTGATTTTAGAGTTGGTAAATTGGCTTAGTCTCGTTGTGAGGAGCCTATAAAACGTAACTAGCTTCATAAACATATTTGCTAGAATTCTGAAATTTATTGGAATAAATGATCAAACTCTAAGTTATGGGTAACTGTAGCTAGCTATATTAGCTTGCTAGGTACATTAATAGCTTTAGCGTGGTTGTGTTTAAGCTCAACTTTAAGATTTTCCACCAAGGACGTTGCCTCTCCGATCATAACTTCATTAGCATACTGGTTATTGTTCGGAATTTCGGATGACTGGCGTGCCCAAATTAAACTGCCTGTTACTCAGGCCCAGAAGCTAGGATATGCATATAATTGGTAGCATTGGATAGAAAACACTCTGAAGTGTCTGTCTGTGAGTATAACAGAACTGATATGGCAGGTGAAAACCAGAGGGAAATCCATCCAGATTTGTTTTTTATGAAGTCACACGTGGTGCACGCTCTTCGTTATTTACCAGAAACTTTTTGGATTCATTTGTGTTGAGTGGATTACTGAGATCATTGGCGCCAACTAAACTGACTTTTTTGGATATAAAGAAGGACTTTATCAAACAAAACGACCATTCATTGTGTAGCTGGGACCTTTGGGATTGCAAACAGAGGAAGATCTTCAAAGGTAAGTGATTTATTTAATCGCCATTTGTGATTTTGTGACGCCTGTGCTGGTTGAAAAAGTATTTTGATGTGGGACGCTGTCCTCAGATAATCGCATGGTGTGCTTTTGCCGTAAAGCCTTTTTAAAATCTGGATTAACAAGAAGTTAAGCTTGTAAATGATGTATGACACTTGAATTTTCATGAATGTTTAATATTACGATTTTTGTATTTTGAATTTCGGGCTCTGCAATTTCACCGGATGTTGTCGTAGGTGTCCCGCTAGCGGCTCATGCGCCCAAACAGGATAAGATGATACTACACTGGTTCTGAAAGACGCGTCACGAACCTCGCCGAAGATGGTGCCTCTGAACCCTGCTCTCTGCGCCTGATTCCACCCACCTAGTTGATCGTAACAGCTAGTCAGACTCCCATATCCATCAATGTGATAGAATCCTTTTCCAAAGCATATGGTCTGTCTTAACATTAATAAATGTGAACTCATGGCGGTCAAAGATTGTGCTACACCCTCATATTATGGTATTCCAGTGAAATAATAATTTACATATTTAGGCATAACCATTACTAAGGATCAGAGCCCAGATTTACAACACACTTCTTACGCAAAAACTTCAGAATACTTTTCAAATATCTTCTTGTCAATCTTCTTAAGATGTGTGTTGCTAGAAATTCGTTTTTGCTAGCTATCTAGCTAGCAATGGCAATCATGTTAGCATATTTCGTACTGAGATTACTGTTCTAAAACATGTTCTTGCTTTTAAAATAATCGATACTGGACCATTTCAGATGAAGTCTGTGAGTGAATTGCACATGTTCAATTGCTTTCATGAGCTTATTCTCTCTCTGCACAGAGTTTAGACAAGGGTTTAGCTATCTTGGAATTAAGAACATATCCAATAACTTTGTTTTCAAGATTAAAACATTTCCAAGAACCTTTGAGGAATAACAACTTTTCTTAACTTTCTTCATAAGTCTATAGTTAAAGAAAAATGGCAGTTAAGAAGAAATTTCTTCTTAAATAAGGTTTTGTGAATCTGGGCCCAGAAATTTAGAGGCTTACTAAATGTTAATGCTCTTATTAAAAAACCCCAGAAGCAGTTAAATCAATGGCTACAGAGGGGCTTATCTTTAAAAGGAAGAGTCCTAATAACCAAGGCTGAGATTATTTCTAGGCTAACATATGCCACTCTGTCTTTATATCTTGACAGTAAAAAAAGCAAAGAGACTAGATGCTTTTCAACTTTCTGTGGAGAAAACGTACCCATTACATTAGGCCAACTGTTGTAATGAACACTTATGAGTATGGCGGGCTGAATTTTCTACCTGAAAGATTTTACTACCTGAAATAATATTTTTAAGATCAATTGGGTAAAACAATTCCTAAGAAGACCCATTTGTATGTGTAACTTTATTCCTCATCATGTCTTCTCTACTTTTGGTGGCCTGAACTTCATGTTGGTTTGCAATTATGAAATAAATCAAATAAATCACATTTTATTGATCACATACACATGGTTAGCAGATGTTATCGCAAGTGTAGCGAAATGCTTGTGCTTCTAGTTCCGACAGTGCTGCTATATCTAACATGTAATCTAACAATTCCACAACAACTCCCTAAGCACCCTTTGGAGAGCCTTACGGTTGTGGGCGGTGCAGTTGCCGTACCAGGTGGTGATACAGCCCGACAAGATGCTCTCAATTGTGCATCTGTAAAAGTTTGTGAGGGTTTTAGGTGACATGCCAAATTTCTTCAGCCTCCTGAGGTTGAAGAGGCGCTGTTGCGCCTTCTTCACCACAGTCTGCGTGGGTGGACCATTTCAGTTTGAGTTTGTTCGCAATGCAACTTAAAACGTTCCACCTTCTCGCCTACTGTGCCGTCGAGGTGGATAGGGGTGTACTCCCTCTGCTATTTCCTGAAGTCCACAATCATCTCTTTTGTTTTGTTGAGGTTGTTTCCTGACACCACACTCTGAGTGCCCTCACCTCTCTGTAGGCTGTCTTGTCATTGTTGGTAATCAAGCCTACTACTGTTGTGTAGTCTGCAAAATGTATTATTTAATTGGAGGCATGCATGCACGCACCCTTGTTGGGCCCCAGTGTTGAGGATCAGCGAAGTGGAGATGTTGTTTCCTACCTTCACCACCTGGGGGCAGCCAGTCAGAAAGTCCAGGACCCAATTGAACAGGGCGGGGTTGAGACCCAGAGCCTCAAGTTTACTGATGAGCTTGGAGGGTACTATGGTGTTGAATGCTGAGCTATAGTCAATAAATTGTATTCTTACATGGGATAGGGCAGTGTGCAGTGTGATGGTCGATTGCATCATCTGTGGACCTATTAGGTCAGTAAGCAAATTGAAGTGGGTCTAGTGTGACAGGTAAGGTGGAGGTGATATGATCCTTGCCTAGCCTCTCAAAGCACTTCATGATGACAGAAGTAAGTGCTACGGGGTGATAGTCATTTAGTTCAGTTACCTTTGTCTTCTTGGGTACAGCAACAATGATGGCCATCTAGAAGCCTGTGGGAACAGCAGACTGGGACAGGGAGAGATTGAATATGTCTGTCAACACACAAACCAGCTGGTCTGTGCATGCTCTGAGGACATGGCTAGTGATGCCGTCTGGGCCGGCAGCTTTGCGAGGGTTAACAAGTTTAAATGTCTTACTCACGTCGGCCACGGAGGAGAGCCCACAGTCCTTGGTTGCGGGCTGCGATGGTGGCACGGCATTATAGTCAAAGTTGGCAAAGAAGTGATTGTCTGTAGACCCTGCCATGTGCGTCTCGTGTCTGAGCCATTGAATTGCGACTCCACTTTGTCTCTATACTGACATTTCGCTTGTTTGATTGCCGTGCGGAGGGAATAACTACACTGTTTATATTCAGCAATATTCCCAGTAACCTTTCCATGTTTAAATGCGGTTGTTTGCGCTTTCAGTTTTGTGCCAATGCTGCCATCTATACCCAGTTTCTGGTTAGGGTAGGTTTTAATAGTCACTGTAGGTACATCTCCTATGCACTTCCTTATAAACTCACTCACCGAATCAGCGTATACCTCAATATTATTCTCTGAGGCTACCTAGAACATGTCCCAGTTTGCGTGATCAAAACAATCTTGAAGAGTGGATTCCGATTGGTCAGACCAGCGTTGAATAGTCTTTAGTATGGGTACATCCTGTTTGAGTTTCTGCCTGTAGGAAGGGAGGAGCAAAATGGAGTCGTGGTCAGATTTGCTGAAAGGAGGGCGGGGGAGGGCCTTGTATGCATTGCGGAAGTTAGAGTAGCAGTGATCCAGTGTTTTACCAGCGCGAGTGCTAGTCAATATGCTGATAGAATTTAGGTAATCTTGTTGTTTAACAAATTTGCTTTGATAAAAAACCCAGCTACAATAAATTCAGACTCAGGATATATGGTTTATAGTTTGCATAAAGTCCAGTGAAGTTCCCAGAGGGCCGTCGTAGTATAAGCTTGAGGGGGGATATACACGGCTGTGACAATAACCGAGGATCATTTTCTTTGGAGATAATACGGTCGGCATTTGATTGTGAGGAATTCTAGGTCAGGTGAACAAAAGGACTTGAGTTCCTGTATGCTGTTACAATTACACCATGAGTCATTAATCAGAAAACATACAACCCCGCCCTTCTTCTTCTTCCCGGAGAGATGTTTTTTCCTGTCGGCGCGACGCACAAATAATCCAGGTGGCTGTACCGTCTCCGACAGCATATACCAAGAGAGCCATGTTTCCGTGAAACAGAGTATGTTACAATCCCTGATGTCTCTCTGGAAAGCATCCCTTGCCGTCATTTTGTCTACCTTGTTATCTAGCGACTGGACATTAGCAAGTAACATACTCAGAAGTGGTGGGTGGTGTGCGCGCCTCCAAAGTCTGACCAGAAGACCGCTCTGTCTACCTCTTCTCCGGCGACGTTGTTTTGGGTCAACCTCTGGAATCAGTTCAAATTCCCTGAGTGGTTCGGACATAGGATCCGCTTCAGGAAAGTCGTATTCCTGGTCGTAATGCTGGCAAGTTGACATCGCTCTGATTTCCAGTAGTTCTTCCTGGCTGTACTGTATGTAATAACACGTACGATTTTCCGGGCTAACAATGTAAGAAATAATACATAAGAAAGCGAAACACTGCAAAGTTTCCTAAGAAGCGAGGCAGCCCTCTTGAGCTTTGACAAAGTTTCCTAAGAAGCGAGGCAGCCCTCTTGAGCTTTGACAAAGTTCCAGTGAAACTCTCTACTTTTCATTGGCTTTGTTTTGTTGTCATGGTCCATAATTTATAAGAATACTTTTTCTCCACACAGATATTATATATGGAATAATCTGGACAGGATTGTATAAAAATACCTCTGTTTTTAGAATATTGGTTCAGAAATAATATCCTATTGGTGAGCCAACTGGTAAATGCAGAGGGTCTTTTACTCAGTTATAAAGAATTCTTAGCACTTTACAAGGTCCCTGTAACACCTAAAGATTTTGCAATTGTTTTAGATGCCATTCCCTCAGGTGTTGCTATGTTATTCAGGAACATGACAAGACCTGACCCTCAGAGCCAACCTTCTATTGACCCTGTTGACTCATCAGTAGGAAAGATCTGACCCTCAGAGCCTATCTTCTATTGACCCTGTTGACTCATCAGTAGGAAAGACCTGACCCTCAGAGCCTACCTTCTGCTGACCCTGTTGACTCATCAGTAGGAAAGACCTGACCCTCAGAGCCTACCTTCTATTGACCCTGTTGACTCATCAGTAGGAAAGACCTGACCCTCAGAGCCTACCTTCTATTGACCCTGTTGACTCATCAGTAGGAAAGACCTGACCCTCAGAGCCTACCTTCTATTGACCCTGTTGACTCATCAGTAGGAAAGACCTGACCCTCAGAGCCTATCTTCTATTGACCCTGTTGATTCATCAGTAGGAAAGATTTGACCCTCAGAGCCTACCTTCTATTGACCCTGTTGACTCATCAGTAGGAAAGACCTGACCCTCAGAGCCTACCTTCTATTGACCCTGTTGACTCATCAGTAGGAAAGACCTGACCCTCAGAGCTTACCTTCTGTTGACCCTGTTGACTCATCAGTAGGAAAGACCTGACCCTCAGAGCCTACCTTCTATTGACCCTGTTGACTCATCAGTAGGAAAGACCTGACCCTCAGAGCCTATCTTCTATTGACCCTGTTGACTCATCAGTAGGAAAGACCTGACCCTCAGAGCCTACCTTCTGTTGACCCTGTTGACTCATCAGTAGGAAAGACCTGACCCTCAGAGCCTATCTTCTGTTGACCCTGTTGACTCATCAGTAGGAAAGACCTGACCCTCAGAGCTTACCTTCTGTTGACCCTGTTGACTCATCAGTAGGAAAGATCTGACCCTCAGAGCCTACCTTCTGTTGACCCTGTTGACTCATCAGTAGGAAAGACCTGACCCTCAGAGCCTATCTTCTATTGACCCTGTTGACTCATCAGTAGGAAAGATTTGACCCTCAGAGCCTACCTTCTATTGACCCTGTTGACTCATCAGTAGGAAAGACCTGACCCTCAGAGCCTACCTTCTATTGACCCTGTTGACTCATCAGTAGGAAAGACCTGACCCTCAGAGCCTACCTTCTATTGACCCTGTTGACTCATCAGTAGGAAAGACCTGACCCTCAGAGCCTACCTTCTGTTGACCCTGTTGACTCATCAGTAGGAAAGACCTGACCCTCAGAGCCTACCTTCTGTTGACCCTGTTGACTCATCCTGACCCTCAGAGACCTTCTGTTGACCCTGTTGACTCATCAGTAGGAAAGATCTGACCCTCAGAGCCTACCTTCTGTTGACCCTGTTGACTCATCAGTAGGAAATACCTGACCCTCAGAGCCTATCTTCTGTTGACCCTGTTGACTCATCAGCAGGAAAGATTTGTTTATTTTTTGGTCCATTCAACAACAGAGCGATACCATCCTTGTTTCAGCAGGATGTTGTATCTATCTATACCTTATCTCATGCCTTATTGGAATGGATTTATTAATAATATCTGTTAGAAAAAATTTGGATGTTGCCACAAACATACCTACTTGTTAACAAAATTAAGGAAGTTCCCTTTAACATTACATTACATTTAAGTCATTTAGCAGATGCTCTTATCCAGAGCGACTTACAAAATTAAAATGATTCATAAATATTATCCTGCCAACCACTATATGAAGAAGTTTAAGGAAAACATCAACTCAAACTGCTCCTTTTGTAATGACCACCCAGAAACAGTTGTGCATCTTTTTTGGCATTGTATGCATGTAAGAAAACTGTGGCAAGACATCAGTAGGTTTATAATTGAACACATTTATGAAGATTTTACACTATTGTGGAGAGATGTACTGTTTGGATTCTTTACATACAATAGAAATAAGCGGAATCATTTTAATGTAATTAATTTCATTATTCTTTAGGCCAAATTCCATATACACAAATGTAAATTTACAAACAGAAAACCACATTTTCGAACCCTACAAAAATAAATTTAACTGTATTTTAAAGACGGTTAAATGCTCTATATGTATATATGTATATGCATGTCCCTTAAGGTCCTTGTGTAATTGTAATGTGATATTGTACCCCCAGCCCCGCCCCCAGCCCCGCCCCCAGCCCCGCCCCTAGCTCGATTGTCCATTGTTTGTAATCTATCTATGCTTGTGTTCCGTCACTTGCTTTATGTATTGATTTGTTGTTAATAAAATTAAAATAAAAATAATTTTAAAAAAAAACGAGGGCTGTGCACTTTGAGTGTGGACCGCAGTGTTCCCAGTCTAGTGACAGCAGGAATACACAACTATTGGTGTTATTCTGCCATTAAACCTTGACGAAGAAGAAATAAAAACAAGTGTTCCCAAACAAACAACCTCTCCCCGCTCTTCAGCGGGTCGTTTAGTACAAAAACATTCTGTTCAATTGAACGTTTCAGAGCGTAAAAACGATCGCAGCCCTGGTTTCTACGGATTCACAAAACAACAATGCGGTCCAGTTCGCAACAGGTTCGTGTTAGGTTTCTCCCCAGCCCTCGCTGTTTCTTCGAAGAGCCAGTACAGGTTCGTGTTAGGTTTCTCCCCAGCCCTCGCTGTTTCTTCGACGAGCCAGTACAGGTTCGTGTTAGGTTTCTCCCCAGCCCTCGCTGTTTCTTCGACGAGCCAGTACAGGTTCGTGTTAGGTTTCTCCCCAGCCCTCGCTGTTTCTTCGACGAGCCAGTACAGGTTCGTGTTAGGTTTCTCCCCAGCCCTCGCTGTTTCTTCGACGAGCCAGTACAGGTTCGTGTTAGGTTTCTCCCCAGCCCTCGCTGTTTCTTCGACGAGCCAGTACAGGTTCGTGTTAGGTTTCTCCCCAGCCCTCGCTGTTTCTTCGACGAGCCAGTACAGGTTCGTGTTAGGTTTCTCCCCAGCCCTCGCTGTTTCTTCGAAGAGCCAGTACAGGTTCGTGTTAGGTTTCTCCCCAGCCCTCGCTGTTTCTTCGACGAGCCAGTACACGTGCAGGTAGATGGACTATCTCCGCACCAGAAAGTGGAGTTAAGGTCCATCCTCTGGGACGATAAAGGGGTCATCTTCAGAGCTTCCTCCGTGTATAAGGCAGATGCTACAGGACAAGTGGACCTTTACCGCTCTCCTTCTCTTGGCGGCAGTTACACGGGAGTTGAACCCATGGGCTTGTTTTGGGCCATGGCGCCCGAGACTCCACACAGCAAAATGTTAAAAAATTATGTGTTTGGTTCAATTATGGTTAATATAGATGTTCTGCATGGGGATACAGGTGAGCTCTTGGCCACAGCGACCAAACGAGAGGCGGTTCATGACAGAAGGTGCGAGGAGGATGCCGTTGGGCTTGAAAGGAGGAAGAATTCGGGGAGTCCTCTTTCTATCACTCGGTTAGTAACTTAGACCATTCAAACTCCTCTCAAGTGGGACATTGTATTTTTGTGTCCACAGGACCAGTATTAATACACATTGCTCTAAGGAAATGGAAATCCATTGATTGTATATACTGTAGGCCTTCACCTCAATTTTTTTTGTTAAACCAAAGGGCCAATATTAAATATGATTTAATTGTGCCAATGTGGTGGTGTGAGTTCTCCTAAGAAAAACACAAATTACAATGTTAGATGTTCCATAGGTCTTTGTATTAGACTAGGCCAACTTAGCATTGCATAGGTATGCCAGAAAACAACAGAAACCCCCCTCCTTAGGCCAGGGTCCATTTCCTGGGGTACTAGATGTGTATATTCTGGGTGGAGGTCTATCAGAGGTCCGGGCCAGTCTGCTGGCTAACAAAGGCTTCGTGGTTCTGGCGCTGGCCTACTACGGCTACCAGGACATGCCCGTTCCTAAACACTTTGACCTGGAGTACTTTGAAGAGGCCATTACATTCCTGAGGAGACAGCCACAGGTTAGTGGAGGAAGACGAGCAGGTGTAGAAGTGGTGATTAGGCTCGTCATGTCCATGTAATGTCCAGGCCCTGAGTTTCCCAAAAGCAACATGGTACTAAGATCGTCATAATTCCATTGAAACTAAATGGATGAAAGATGGACCTTAGTGCTAATGATGTTTTTAGGAAACAGCACTCTTACTCTGAGACGCATCATGAATATGGGCCATTTGTTCCATTCAAAGAAAATATCACCTTGAGATTCCTCTCACTAAACTTTTATATATTTTTTTAGCTGTGTAAAAGCTGCCATCTACTGGCTGTTGTTTGCTCTACACTAGGGCTTTCCCCTACCAAAAAAATAAATAAATCTTGGTCGACCAAGAATCGTCTGTTCTTTCAAACCAAATTGATTTTCCATATATAGACACATCCAATGTTATTTAATCAAATCAACTATCTGCGCTGAGCTTGTCTGATGCTTTAAGCAAATAATAAGATTAACAAATAATTAAGATTAACACACAAAAGCCGAGAGGGAGTCGACCGCAATAGATTTAATGGTGCCGCCTGGCTTAGACTTGGTGCCCTGTCTCTCCTTCCTGTCTCTCTCTCTCTCCTCCCTGTCTGTCTCTCCTCCCTGTCTGTCTCTCCTCCCTGTCTGTCTCTCCTCCCTGTCTGTCTCTCCTCCCTGTCTGTCTCTCTGTCTCTCTCTCCTCCCTGTCTGTCTCTCTGTCTCTCTCTCCTCCCTGTCTGTCTCTCTGTCTCTCTCTCCTCCCTGTCTGTCTCTCTGTCTCTCTCTCCTCCCTGTCTGTCTCTCTGTCTCTCTCTCCTCCCTGTCTGTCTCTCTGTCTCTCTCTCCTCCCTGTCTGTCTGTCTCTCCTCCCTGTCTGTCTCTCTCTCCTCCCTGTCTGTCTCTCTCTCCTCCCTGTCTGTCTCTCTCTCCTCCCTGTCTGTCTGTCTCTCCTCCCTGTCTGTCTCTCTCTCCTTCCTGTCTGTCTCTCTCTCCTTCCTGTCTCTCTCTCCTCCCTGTCTGTCTCTCTCTCCTCCCTGTCTGTCTCTCTCTCCTCCCTGTCTGTCTCTCTCTCTCTCTCTCCTCCCTGTCTGTCTCTCTCTCCTCCCTGTCTGTCTCTCTCTCCTCCCTGTCTGTCTCTCTCTCCTCCCTGTCTGTCTCTCTCTCCTCCCTGTCTGTCTCTCTCTCCTCCCTGTCTGTCTCTCTCTCCTCCCTGTCTGTCTCTCTCTCCTCCCTGTCTCTCTCTCTCTCTCCTCCCTGTCTGTCTCTCTCTCCTCCCTGTCTGTCTCTCTCTCCTCCCTGTCTGTCTCTCTCCTTCCTGTCTGTCTCTCTCTCCTCCCTGTCTGTCTCTCTCTCCTCCCTGTCTGTCTCTCTCTCCTCCCTGTCTGTCTCTCTCTCCTCCCTGTCTGTCTCTCTCTCCTCCCTGTCTGTCTCTCTCTCCTCCCTGTCTGTCTCTCTCTCCTCCCTGTCTGTCTGTCTCTCTCTCCTCCCTGTCTGTCTCTCTCTCCTCCCTGTCTGTCTGTCTCTCTCCTCCCTGTCTGTCTCTCTCTCCTTCCTGTCTGTCTCTCTCTCCTCCCTGTCTGTCTCTCTCTCCTCCCTGTCTCTCTCTCCTCCCTGTCTGTCTCTCTCTCCTCCCTGTCTCTCTCTCCTCCCTGTCTGTCTCTCTCTCCTCCCTGTCTGTCTCTCTCTCCTCCCTGTCTGTCTCTCTCTCCTCCCTGTCTGTCTCTCTCTCCTCCCTGTCTGTCTCTCTCTCCTCCCTGTCTGTCTCTCTCTCCTCCCTGTCTGTCTCTCTCTCCTCCCTGTCTGTCTCTCTCTCTCCTCCCTGTCTGTCTCTCTCTCCTCCCTGTCTGTCTCTCTCTCCTCCCTGTCTGTCTCTCTCTCCTCCCTGTCTGTCTCTCTCTCCTCCCTGTCTGTCTCTCTCTCCTCCCTGTCTGTCTCTCTCTCCTCCCTGTCTGTCTCTCTCTCCTCCCTGTCTGTCTCTCTCTCCTCCCTGTCTGTCTCTCTCTCCTCCCTGTCTGTCTCTCTCTCCTCCCTGTCTGTCTGTCTCTCTCTCCTTCCTGTCTGTCTCTCTCTCCTCCCTGTCTGTCTCTCTCTCCTCCCTGTCTGTCTCTCTCTCCTCCCTGTCTGTCTCTCTCTCCTCCCTGTCTGTCTGTCTCTCTCTCCTCCCTGTCTGTCTCTCTCTCCTCCCTGTCTGTCTGTCTCTCTCCTTCCTGTCTGTCTCTCTCTCCTCCCTGTCTGTCTCTCTCTCCTCCCTGTCTGTCTCTCTCTCCTCCCTGTCTGTCTCTCTCTCCTCCCTGTCTGTCTCTCTCTCCTCCCTGTCTGTCTCTCTCTCCTCCCTGTCTGTCTCTCTCTCCTCCCTGTCTGTCTCTCTCTCCTCCCTGTCTGTCTCTCCTTCCTGTCTCTCTCTCTCTCCTCCCTGTCTGTCTCTCCTCCCTGTCTGTCTCTCCTCCCTGTCTGTCTCTCCTCCCTGTCTGTCTCTCCTCCCTGTCTGTCTCTCTGTCTCTCTCTCCTCCCTGTCTGTCTCTCTGTCTCTCTCTCCTCCCTGTCTGTCTCTCTGTCTCTCTCTCCTCCCTGTCTGTCTCTCTGTCTCTCTCTCCTCCCTGTCTGTCTCTCTGTCTCTCTCTCCTCCCTGTCTGTCTCTCTGTCTCTCTCTCCTCCCTGTCTGTCTGTCTCTCCTCCCTGTCTGTCTCTCTCTCCTCCCTGTCTGTCTCTCTCTCCTCCCTGTCTGTCTCTCTCTCTCCTCCCTGTCTGTCTGTCTCTCCTCCTGTCTGTCTCTCTCTCCTTCCTGTCTGTCTCTCTCTCCTCCTGTCTCTCTCTCCTCCTGTCTGTCTCTCTCTCCTCCCTGTCTGTCTCTCTCTCCTCCCTGTCTGTCTCTCTCTCTCTCCTCCTCCCTGTCTGTCTCTCTCTCCTCCCTGTCTGTCTCTCTCTCCCTGTCTGTCTCTCTCTCCTCCCTGTCTGTCTCTCTCTCCTCCCTGTCTGTCTCTCTCTGTCTCCTCCCTGTCTGTCTCTCTCTCCTCCCTGTCTGTCTCTCTCTCCTCCCTGTCTGTCTCTCTCTCCTTCCTGTCTGTCTCTCTCTCCTTCCTGTCTGTCTCTCTCTCCTCCCTGTCTGTCTCTCTCTCCTCCCTGTCTGTCTCTCTCTCCTCCCTGTCTGTCTCTCTCTCCTCCCTGTCTGTCTCTCTCTCCTCCCTGTCTGTCTCTCTCTCCTCCCTGTCTGTCTCTCTCTCCTCCCTGTCTGTCTCTCTCTCCTCCCTGTCTGTCTGTCTCTCTCTCCTCCCTGTCTGTCTCTCTCTCCTCCCTGTCTGTCTGTCTCTCTCCTCCCTGTCTGTCTCTCTCTCCTTCCTGTCTGTCTCTCTCCTCCCTGTCTGTCTCTCTCTCCTCCCTGTCTGTCTCTCTCTCCTCCCTGTCTGTCTCTCCTCCTCCTGTCTGTCTCTCTCTCCTCCCTGTCTGTCTCTCTCTCCTCCCTGTCTGTCTCTCCTCCCTGTCTGTCTCTCCTCCCTGTCTGTCTCTCCTCCCTGTCTGTCTGTCTCTCTCTCCTCCCTGTCTGTCTGTCTCTCTCTCCTCCCTGTCTGTCTCTCTCTCTCTCCTCCCTGTCTGTCTCTCTCTCTCCCCTGTCTGTCTGTCTCTCTCTCCTCCCTGTCTGTCTCTCTGTCTCTCTCTCCTCCCTGTCTGTCTGTCTCTCCTCCCTGTCTGTCTCTCTCTCCTCCCTGTCTGTCTCTCTCTCCTCCCTGTCTGTCTCTCTCTCCTCCCTGTCTGTCTCTCTCTCCTCCCTGTCTGTCTCTCTCTCCTTCCTGTCTGTCTCTCTCTCCTTCCTGTCTCTCTCTCCTCCCTGTCTGTCTCTCTCTCCTCCCTGTCTGTCTCTCTCTCCTCCCTGTCTGTCTCTCTCTCTCTCTCTCCTCCCTGTCTGTCTCTCTCTCTCCTCCCTGTCTGTCTCTCTCTCCTCCCTGTCTGTCTCTCTCTCCTCCTGTCTGTCTCTCTCTCCTCCCTGTCTGTCTCTCTCTCCTCCTGTCTGTCTCTCTCTCCTCCCTGTCTGTCTCTCTCTCCTCCCTGTCTGTCTCTCTCTCTCCTTCCTGTCTGTCTCTCTCTCCTTCCTGTCTGTCTCTCTCTCCTCCCTGTCTGTCTCTCTCTCCTCCCTGTCTGTCTCTCTCTCCTCCCTGTCTGTCTCTCTCTCCTCCCCTGTCTGTCTCTCTCTCCTCCTGTCTGTCTCTCTCTCCTCCCTGTCTGTCTCTCTCTCCTCCCTGTCTGTCTGTCTCTCTCTCCTCCCTGTCTGTCTCTCTCTCCTCCTGTCTGTCTGTCTCTCTCCTCCCTGTCTGTCTGTCTCTCTCCTTCCTGTCTGTCTCTCTCTCCTCCCTGTCTGTCTCTCTCTCCTCCCTGTCTGTCTCTCTCTCCTCCCTGTCTGTCTCTCTCTCCTCCCTGTCTCTCTCTCCTCCCTGTCTGTCTCTCTCTCCTCCCTGTCTGTCTCTCTCTCCTCCCTGTCTGTCTCTCTCTCCTCCCTGTCTGTCTCTCTCTCCTCCCTGTCTGTCTCTCTCTCCTCCCTGTCTGTCTCTCTCTCCTCCCTGTCTGTCTCTCTCTCCTCCCTGTCTGTCTCTCTCTCCTCCCTGTCTGTCTCTCTCTCCTCCCTGTCTGTCTCTCTCTCCTCCCTGTCTGTCTCTCTCTCCTCCTGTCTGTCTCTCTCTCCTTCCTGTCTGTCTCTCTCTCCTCCCTGTCTGTCTCTCTCTCCTCCCTGTCTGTCTCTCTCTCCTCCCTGTCTGTCTCTCTCTCCTCCCTGTCTGTCTCTCTCTCTCTCCTCCCTGTCTGTCTCTCTCTCCTCCCCTGTCTGTCTCTCTCTCCTCCTGTCTGTCTCTCTCTCCTCCCTGTCTGTCTGTCTCTCTCTCCTCCCTGTCTGTCTCTCTCTCCTCCCTGTCTGTCTCTCTCTCCTCTCTGTCTGTCTGTCTCTCTCTCCTCCCTGTCTGTCTCTCTCTCCTCCCTGTCTGTCTCTCTCTCCTCCCTGTCTGTCTCTCTCTCCTCCCTGTCTGTCTGTCAGAACATCAGTGTCTCCTTCCTGTCTGTCTCTCTCTCCTCCCTGTCTGTCTCTCTCTCCTCCCTGTCTGTCTCTCTCTCCTCCCTGTCTGTCTCTCTCTCCTCCCTGTCTGTCTCTCTCTCTCCTCCCTGTCTGTCTCTCTCTCCTCCTGTCTGTCTCTCTCTCCTCCCTGTCTGTCTCTCTCTCCTCCCTGTCTGTCTCTCTCTCCTCCCTGTCTGTCTCTCTCTCCTCCCTGTCTGTCTCTCTCTCCTCCCTGTCTGTCTCTCTCTCCTCCCTGTCTGTCTCTCTCTCCTCCCTGTCTGTCTCTCTCTCCTCCTGTCTGTCTCTCTCTCCTCCCTGTCTGTCTCTCTCTCCTCCCTGTCTGTCTCTCTCTCCTCCTGTCTGTCTCTCTCTCCTCCCTGTCTGTCTCTCTCTCTCTCCTCCTGTCTGTCTGTCTCTCTCTCCTCCCTGTCTGTCTCTCTCTCCTCCCTGTCTGTCTGTCTCTCTCTCCCTGTCTGTCTCTCTCTCCTCCTGTCTGCTCTCTCTCCTCCCAGAACCTCAGTGTGTCCTCCCTGTCTCTCTCTCCTCCTGTCTGTCTCTCTCTCCTCCCTGTCTGTCTCTCTCTCCTCCCTGTCTGTCTCTCTCTCCACCCTGTCCTCTCTCTCCTCCCTGTCTGTCTCTCTCTCCTCCCTGTCTGTCTCTCTCTCCTCCCTGTCTGTCTCTCTCCTCCTCCCTGTCTCTCTCTCTCCTCCCTGTCTGTCTCTCTCTCCTCCCTGTCTGTCTCTCTCTCCTCCCTGTCTGTCTCTCTCTCTCCTCCCTGTCTGTCTCTCTCTCCTCCCTGTCTGTCTCTCTCTCCTCCCTGTCTGTCTCTCTCTCCTCCCTGTCTGTCTCTCTCTCCTCCCTGTCTGTCTCTCTCTCCTCCCTGTCTGTCTCTCTCTCCTCCCCTGTCTGTCTCTCTCTCTCCTCCCTGTCTGTCTCTCTCTCCTCCTGTCTGTCTCTCTCTGTCCCTGTCTGTCTGTCTCTCTCTCCTTCCTGTCTGTCTCTCTCTCCTCCCTGTCTGTCTCTCTCTCTCCTCCCTGTCTGTCTCTCTCTCCTCCCTGTCTGTCTCTCTCTCCTCCCTGTCTGTCTGTCTCTCTCTCCTCCCTGTCTGTCTCTCTCTCCTCCCTGTCTGTCTGTCTCTCTCCTTCCTGTCTGTCTCTCTCTCCTCCCTGTCTGTCTCTCTCTCCTCCCTGTCTGTCTCTCTCTCCTCCCTGTCTGTCTCTCTCTCCTCCCTGTCTGTCTCTCTCTCCTCCCTGTCTGTCTCTCTCTCCTCCCTGTCTGTCTCTCTCTCCTCCCTGTCTGTCTCTCTCTCCTCCCTGTCTGTCTCTCTCTCCTCCCTGTCTGTCTCTCTCTCCTCCCTGTCTGTCTCTCTCTCCTCCCTGTCTGTCTCTCTCTCCTCCCTGTCTGTCTCTCTCCTCCCTGTCTGTCTCTCTCTCCTCCCTGTCTGTCTCTCTCTCCTCCTCCCTGTCTGTCTCTCTCTCCTCCTGTCTGTCTCTCTCTCCTCCTGTCTGTCTCTCTCTCCTCCCTGTCTGTCTCTCTCTCCTCCCTGTCTGTCTGTCTCTCTCTCCTTCCTGTCTGTCTCTCTCTCCTCCCTGTCTGTCTCTCTCTCCTCCCTGTCTGTCTCTCTCTCCTCCCTGTCTGTCTCTCTCTCCTCCCTGTCTGTCTCTCTCTCCTCCCTGTCTGTCTCTCTCTCCTCCCTGTCTGTCTGTCTCTCTCTCCTCCCTGTCTGTCTCTCTCTCCTCCCTGTCTGTCTGTCTCTCTCCTTCCTGTCTGTCTCTCTCTCCTCCCTGTCTGTTTCTCTCTCCTCCCTGCTACAGCGACCACCACAGAACATCAGTGGGTATAGCGCTGTCTCTCTCCTTCCTGTCTGTCTCTCTCTCCTCCCTGTCTGTCTCTCTCTCCTCCCTGTCTGTCTCTCTCTCCTCCCTGTCTGTCTGTCTCTCTCTCCTCCCTGTCTGTCTGTCTCTCTCTCCTCCCTGTCTGTCTCTCTCTCCTCCCTGCTACAGCGACCACCACAGAACATCAGTGTGTATAGTGCTGTCTCTCTCCTTCCTGTCTGTCTCTCTCTCCTCCCTGTCTGTCTCTCTCTCCTCCCTGTCTGTCTGTCTCTCTCTCCTCCCTGTCTGTCTCTCTCTCCTCCCTGTCTGTCTGTCTCTCTCTCCTCCCTGTCTCTCTCTCTCCTCCCTGTCTGTCTCTCTCTCCTCCCTGTCTGTCTCTCTCTCCTCCCTGTCTCTCTCTCTCTCCTCCCTGTCTGTCTCTCTCTCCTCCCTGTCTGTCTGTCTCTCTCTCCTCCCTGTCTGTCTGTCTCTCTCTCCTCCCTGTCTGTCTGTCTCTCTCTCCTCCCTGTCTGTCTGTCTCTCTCTCCTCCCTGTCTGTTTCTCTCTCCTCCCTGCTACAGCGACCACCACAGAACCTCAGTGTGTATATCGTTGGTCTCTCTCTCCTCCCTGTCTGTTTCTCTCTCCTCCCTGCTACAGCGACCACCACAGAACCTCAGTGTGTATATTGCTCTCTCTCTCCTCCCTGTCTGTCTCTCTCTCCTCCCTGCTACAGCGACCACCACAGAACCTCAGTGTGTATATTGCTCTCTCTCTCCTCCCTGTCTGTCTCTCTCTCCTCCCTGTCTGTCTCTCTCTCCTCCCTGCTACAGCGACCACCACAGAACCTCAGTGTGTATATTGCTCTCTCCTCCCTGTCTGTCTCTCTCTCCTCCCTGTCTGTCTCTCTCTCCTCCCTGCTACAGCGACCACCACAGAACATCAGTGTGTATAGCGCTGTCTCTCTCCTTCCTGTCTGTCTCTCTCTCCTCCCTGTCTGTCTCTCTCTCCTCCCTGTCTGTCTCTCTCTCCTCCCTGTCTGTCTCTCTCTCCTCCCTGTCTGTCTGTCTCTCTCTCCTCCCTGTCTGTCTCTCTCTCCTCCCTGCTACAGCGACCACCACAGAACATCAGTGTGTATAGTGCTGTCTCTCTCTCTCCTCCCTGTCTGTCTCTCTCTCCTCCCTGCTACAGCGACCACCACAGAACATCAGTGTGTATAGTGCTGTCTCTCTCTCTCCTCCCTGTCTGTCTCTCTCTCCTCCCTGTTGCAGCGACCACCACAGAACATCAGTGGGTATAGCTGCTGTCTCTCTCTCCTCCCTGCTACAGCGACCACCACAGAACATCAGTGTGTATAGTGCTGTCTCTCTCTTGTGTCCATGTTGCTGAAGCTGTAACATAATGACAGCCATTTCTGACTGAAAAGTTACGTTACCAAAATCCCACATTTGTTTCGGGAAAAACATTCCTTATTCCCTCAGCCGTCGCTCTCTTTACGTGACACGTTTGTTTCGTGTGCATGTGACCACTAGGGCCTGACCTATAGCATATCATAATCACATCAATACATTTGGTTATAGCAAACTCTGAACACTGTAAAATGTGACCACTAGGGCCTGACCTATAGCATATCATAATCACATCAACACATTTGGTTATAGCAAACTCTGAACACCGTAACATGTGACCCGCAAAATGGATGCAGAGGACGTGATTGGCAGCTCTGGCTGCTCCATGCAGATTGGCAGCTCTGGCTGCTCCATGCAGACTGGCAGCTCTGGCTGCTCCATGCAGACTGACAGCTCTGGCTGCTCCATGCAGACTGGCAGCTTTGTGCAGACTGGCAGCTCTGGCTGCTCCATGCAAACTGGCAGCTCTGGCTGCTCCATGCAGACTGGCAGCTCTGGCTGCTCCATGCAGACTGACAGCTCTGGCTGCTCCATGCAGACTGGCAGCTCAGACTGCTCCGAACAGGCAGGAGGCTCCGGCAGCGCTGTAGAGGAGGAAGGCTCTGGAAGCGCTGAACAGGCGGGAGACTCCGACAGCACAGGAGAGGAGGAAAATGCTGGCTGCGCTGAACAGGCGGGAGGCTCCGACAGCGCTAGAGAGAAGGATGGCTCTGGCTGTGCTGAACAGGCGAGGCGCACTGAAGGCCTGGTGCGTGGTGCTGGAACTGGTGGTACTGGATCGAGGACACGCACAGGAAGCCTGGTGCGGGGAGCTGCTACCGGAGGACTGGTGTGTGGAGGTGGCTCTGGATAGACCGGACCGTGCAGGCGCACTGGAGCTCTTGAGCACCGAGCCTGCCCAACCTTACCTGGCTCGATGCCCACTCTAGTCCGGCCAATACGAAGAGCTAGTATGAACCGCACCGGGCTATGCACCCGCACTGGGGACACCGTGCGCTCCATAGCATAACACGGTGTCTGCCCGGTCTCTCTAGCCCACCGGTGAGCACAGGGAGTTTGCGCAGGTCTCCTACCTGGCAGAGCCATACTCCCTGTAAGCCCCCTCCCAATAAATTGTTGGGGCTGACTCTCAGGCTTCCATCCGCGTCGCCGTGCTGCCTCCTCATACCAGCGCCTCTCCGCTTTCGCCGCCTCCAGTTCTTCCTTGGGGCGGCGATATTCTCCAGGCTGAGCCCAGGGTCCTTTTCCGTCCAATATCTCCTCCCAAGTCCAGAAGTCCTTTGATCGCTGCTCCTCACTATTAACAGGGGGATTTGGCTCAGGTCTGAACCTTGACTCTGCCACACTCTCCCTGAGCCCCCCCCAATACATTTTTGGGGGTGACTTTCGGGTTTCTTTCTGCGCCGCCGTGTCTTTCTCTTCGACTCCATTCTCCTATAGTCCTCTTCGCACTGCTCCAGCGAATCCCAGGCGGGCTCCGGCACTCTCTCTGGGTCGACCGCCCACCTGTCTATTTCCTCCCAAGTCATATACTCTATACTCCTGCTGTCCATAACGTCAGCCAAGCCTAAACTAGACACACCCCTAATCAGCCACAATCCCAATGCTTACAAAAAAAAACAATACGACAACACAATAAACCCATGTCACACCCTGGCCTGAACAAATAATTAAAGAAAACACAAAACCACCTCAGGCAGCCAAGCCTAAACTAGACACACCCTAATCAACCACAATCCCAATGCCTACAAAACTGACCAATACGACAACACACAAGAACAAATAATTAAAGAAAAACAAAATACTAAGACCAAGGCGTGACACAATTGTTATTTTAAATTAACTTAAAATGCTTGATTGCATTTCACATCATGTATGACTCATATGCTGTTTGATTACATGAATGAATAAATGATTTATTAATAGAGTAGCCTATATAATTATTGAAATATAGGCCTAAGTAAGTTAACGTGTTAAGTCTATAAACAAGATGAGCTCTTAGGCCTACAGCTCGCTGGTGGTTATACAAGGCTGCTATACTAACCCTACTAATGATAATGACATGGTGGTTATACAAGGCTGCTATACTAACCCTACTAATGATAATGACATGGTGGTTATACAAGGCTGCTATACTAACCCTACTAATGATAATGACATGGTGGTTATACAAGGCTGCTATACTAACCCTACTAATGATAATGACATGGTGGTTCTTGTCACAGTTTTCATGTGGTGAAGGAGAGTCGTACCAAACTGCAGCGTGTATATTGCGATCCATGTTTAATCACACAACTATACTAACCCTACTAATGATAATGACAAAACACAAACAAACTAATGATATACATAACCTAAGTCTACAATGATAATGACATGGTGGTTAGAACCAAGGCTGCTATACAAATACATACACACCAAAACCCCAAGACAAAAACACCACAATAACCCTGGATAATGACATGGTGGTTATACAAGGCTTCTATACTAACTCTACTAATGATAATGACATGGTGGTTACACTCAAGGACTGCTATACTAACCCTACTAATGATAATGACATGGTGGTTCTATACTAAGTCTACTAATGATAATGACATGGTGGTTCTGAGAACCACTAAGTCTACTAATGATAATGATAGATAATGACATGGTGGTTTCTAAGTCTACAAAATGACAGTTCTATACTCTACTAATGATAATGACATGGTGGTTCTATACTAAGTCTACTAATGATAATGACATGGTGGTTCTATACTAAGTCTACTAATGATAATGACATGGTGGTTCTATACTAAGTCTACTAATGATAATGACATGGTGGTTCTATACTAAGTCTACTAATGATAATGACATGGTGGTTCTATACTAAGTCTACTAATGATAATGACATGGTGGTTCTATACTAAGTCTACTAATGATAATGACATGGTGGTTCTATACTAAGTCTACTAATGATAATGACATGGTGGTTCTATACTAAGTCTACTAATGATAATGACATGGTGGTTCTATACTGACATGGTGGTTCTATACTAAGTCTACTAATGATAATGACATGGTGGTGCTATACTAAGTCTACTAATGATAATGACATGGTGGTTCTATACTAAGTCTACTAATGATAATGACATGGTGGTTCTATACTAAGTCTACTAATGATAATGACATGGTGGTTCTATACTAAGTCTACTAATGATAATGACATGGTGGTTCTATACTAAGTCTACTAATGATAATGACATGGTGGTTCTATACTAAGTCTACTAATGATAATGACATGGTGGTTCTATACTAACCCTACTAATGATAATGACATGGTGGTTCTATACTAAGTCTACTAATGATAATGACATGGTGGTTCTATACTAAGTCTACTAATGATAATGACATGGTGGTTCTATACTAAGTCTACTAATGATAATGACATGGTGGTTCTATACTAAGTCTACTAATGATAATGACATGGTGGTTCTATACTAAGTCTACTAATGATAATGACATGGTGGTTCTATACTAAGTCTACTAATGATAATGACATGGTGGTTCTATACTAAGTCTACTAATGATAATGACATGGTGGTTCTATACTAAGTCTACTAATGATAATGACATGGTGGTTCTATACTAAGTCTACTAATGATAATGACATGGTGGTTCTATACTAAGTCTACTAATGATAATGACATGGTGGTTCTATACTAAGTCTACTAATGATAATGACATGGTGGTTCTATACTAAGTCTACTAATGATAATGACATGGTGGTTCTATACTAACCCTACTAATGATAATGACATGGTGGTTCTATACTAAGTCTACTAATGATAATGACATGGTGGTTCTATACTAAGTCTACTAATGATAATGACATGGTGGTTCTATACTAAGTCTACTAATGATAATGACATGGTGGTTCTATACTAAGTCTACTAATGATAATGACATGGTGGTTCTATACTAA
This sequence comes from Oncorhynchus keta, assembly GCF_023373465.1. Classification (NCBI taxonomy): domain Eukaryota; kingdom Metazoa; phylum Chordata; class Actinopteri; order Salmoniformes; family Salmonidae; genus Oncorhynchus; species Oncorhynchus keta. Next base: position 78,709,464 of record NC_068439.1, on the reverse strand, counting down.
GTCTACTAATGATAATGACATGGTGGTTCTATACTAACCCTACTAATGATAATGACATGGTGGTTCTATACTAAGTGTTCTATACTTCAAGTCTACTAATGATAATGACATGGTGGTTCTATACTAACCCTACTAATGATAATGACATGGTGGTTCTATACTAAGTCTACTAAAGATAATGACATGGTGGTTCTATACTAAGTCTACTAATGATAATGACATGGTGGTTCTATACTAAGTCTACTAATGATAATGACATGGTGGTTCTATAATAAGTCTACTAATGATAATGACATTACTTATTATTATAATGAGGATTTAATAATAACAATAATGAAGCAGATCAAGGAAAAAGGAGGTTTATTCATTATTTTTTATTTTTTTTAACCATTTGGATCAGTGTAAACAACACTAAATAAATTATAAATAATATCAAGAGAGGCTGGTCTAACGAAAAAAAAAGAAGTGTAAAACATTTATTACAACATAGTAAAGATTTTTAAAACAGCTGAAATTGTTGCGTGAAGCTTGGTGCTCACCGAATCCGTAGGCTATCAACCAAACTGTCCGTCAGGCAACGGAAGCAGGCTCTGCCTTATACCTGTAGATATATTGACGATTTCTAAAGCCGGGCACATTTAACAATTAGACTATTGATTTATAGACCTAATTTAAGTTGGTTTCCTCTCTCCTCACTTTTCTTATACAATAAGGCAAGGGCTGTTTTCTCGTCTCCTAACTCTGCTGCCTCCACTGCCTTGTTCTCAACACCAATGTGCTGGGTAAACGTTGCTATTATGCACACAGCAACATGGTCTAGGAAAAGTCGTCAATTCAACAGAGTCGTTTCAGCACCGTGGACAGCGACCATTATCCACCGTGGGGAGAAAGCTCATTTGTGTCAGGAGAATTCTATACTCCTGTTCATTTATCAATTCAATTAGGATACCCTTAGTCTGTAAGATACTGATAGAAAAGGAAACAGACAGAGGCCCAGTCTACCACAGTTAACTGTTTATTCACGGGAACGTTCTGACGTGTACAGTACAGGACCTTCAATTTATAGCGACACACAAATCCGCCCGGCAACAGAGCCCAGGGGAGTATGTGAGAATAGTGTCTTCCTCCCCTCCCCTAAGATAGGGAGAGACCTGGGACTGGGAAGTTCTCAGTGTCCCAGCCAAGGTCTCCCCGGATCTGGCTCAGACAGATAGTCTGTCCTCAAAACACTAGACACATTTTTTCCCAAAACGTTGATTCTGACTAAAACCATACACAGTATTATAATATAATCATCAAATTAGTCTAAACACTTACACACATGTATTATAATAATCTATTGATTCAAATTAAGTTCATACAATCACATGGTATCAGACCTATGGTTTCAGGACTGTAACATTCTAATCATTTATTAAAACACATTTCTTTATCAATTTGTTATAAAATAATATACTTTTTTATTTGTGTTGCCAACATTCTTACATAATATAATCATATACAATTTCAGTAGCACATGGACTGATGGGCTGTGCCATCCTAATGGCCCCCACAGTGGATCAGTCCACTCAGACAGGCGTAAACCAGAAGGGTGGCTTGGACAACATGATTTTTAAAATATATACATTTTTGTATTTTATTTTTTGCTACTGCTCGACTAAAGAAATCTCGGTCGACCAACAGCCTTATCGACCAGTCGACTAAATGGGATCAGCTCTACTCTATACATCAACAGAACAGCACAATTCATAACAGTGGCACAACCCAGAACAATGCTCTTTATGTTTAATATTTAACTATCTATTTATTGATTTGTCAAAACCAGTTTACCTTGATTGTCTGTAATGATTTTAAGTCTCTTGGCAAAGCATTTTTATTTTCCTCTAGGTCCAGGGTCCAGGAATAGGAATCCTGTCCATCTCGAAGAGTGGCGATCTGGGTCTGTCAATGGCCTCTTTTCTCTCTGGCATCTCAGCCACAGTCTGGATCAACGGCTGCAACGCTAATATCGTGACGCCGCTGCACTACAAAGACCTCGTCATCCCTCCCCTCGTGCCTATCCTAGAGAACATCTCCCTCTTACCGTCTGGCCACTTCGATGTCCGAGACACCATCCAGGACCCAGATACTGAGGGGAACCGCGGTTCTTTGATCCCAATATAACGTTCCAGTTCTAGGTTCCTCTTCGCCGTCTCGGAGGACGACAGGAACTGGAACATTTGTCTCTTTGCCCAGCAGGCCGCCGCCCGGCTGAGGCATCATGGGAAAGAGAACTTTGAGGTGGTGACGTATCCCAGGGCGGGTCATTTGCTGGAGGTGCCCTACATGCCCCACTGGTATCAGCTTCCACTCTGCGGTGGGTAAACCAGGAGGGAGGCTAATGAGCCACATGAGGGGCTCAGACCATGGATATCTGTGGAAAATAGACCCACCATGAGGCTCAGCTGGATCAGACCTAGGGGTTGGCAATCACATGAGTATCAGATCTATGGAGGATCATACAGTCAGCCACCATGAGGCTCAGCTGGATCTGTGGACATGGGATAAAGCCCACCATGAGGCTCAGCTGGATCATCAATGGATCAGAGGGGTTAAAGGCCACATGAGGCTCAGCTGGATCTGTGGAGGTTTCACTAAAGCCCACCATGAGGCTCAGCTGGATCTGTCAGCTGGATCTGGGAGGAGGGGAGGGTTAACTATCACCATGAGGCTCAGCTGGATTTGGAGGAGGGCTAAAGCCCACCATGAGGCTCAGCTGGATCTGTTGAGGGGTTAAAGGCCACCATGAGGCTCAGCTGGATTCTGTGGAGGAGGGGTTAAAGGCCACCATGAGGCTCAGCTGGATCTGTGGAGGTTTCTAAAGCCCACCATGGGCTCAGCTGGATCTGTGGAGGAGGGGTTAAAGCCCACCATGAGGCTCAGCTGGATCTGTGGAGGAGGGGAGTCACATGAGGCTCAGCTGGATCTGTGGAGGTCTGTAAAGGCCACCATGAGGCTCATTTCTGGATCTGTGGATCTAAAGCCCACCATGAGGCTCAGCATCTGGATTAAAGGCCACTGCTGGAGGAGGGGTTAAAGGCCACCATGAGGCTCAGCTGGATCTGTGGAGGAGGGGCTAAAGCCCACCATGAGGCTCAGCTGGATCTGTGGAGGATGGGTTAAAGCCCACCATGAGGCTCAGCTGGATCTGTGGAGGAGGGGTTAAAGGCCACCATGAGGCTCAGCTGGATCTGTGGAGGAGGGGCTAAAGCCCACCATGAGGCTCAGCTGGACCTGTGGAGGAGGGCTAAAGCCCACCATGAGACTCAGCTGGATCTGTGGATTGAGGGGTTAAAGCCCACCATGAGGCTCAGCTGGACCTGTGGAGGAGGGGCAAAGCCCACCATGAGGCCAGCTGGATCTGTGGAGGAGGGGCTAAAGCCCACCATGAGGCTCAGCTGGATCTGTGGAGGAGGGGTTAAAGCCCACCATGAGGCTCAGCTGGATCTGTGGAGGAGGGGTTAAAGCCCACCATGAGGCTCAGCTGGATCTGTGGAGGAGGGGTTAAAGCCCACCATGAGGCTCAGCTGGATCTGTGGAGGAGGGGTGGATAAAGCCCACCATGAGGCTCAGATGGACCTGTGGAGGAGGGCTTAAAGCCCACCATGCCTCAGCTGGACCTGTGGAGGAGGGGCTAAAGCCCACTCGGAGGACATGAGGCTCAGCTGGACCTGTGGAGGTGGGTAAAGCTGAGGCACCATGGGAAAGAGAACTTTGATGAGGCTCAGCTGGATCTTGGAGGAGGGGCTAAAGCCCACCATGAGGCTCAGCTGGATCTGTGGAGGAGGGGTTAAAGGCCACCATGAGGCTCAGCTGGATCTGTGGAGGAGGGGCTAAAGCCCACCATGAGGCTCAGCTGGATCTGTGGAGGAGGGGTTAAAGGCCACCATGAGGCTCAGCTGGATCTGTGGAGGAGGGGTTAAAGGCCACCATGAGGCTCAGCTGGATCTGTGGAGGAGGGGCTAAAGCCCACCATGAGGCTCAGCTGGATCTGTGGAGGAGGGGTTAAAGGCCACCATGAGGCTCAGCTGGATCTGTGGAGGAGGGGCTAAAGCCCACCATGAGGCTCAGCTGGATCTGTGGAGGAGGGGTTAAAGGCCACCATGAGGCTCAGCTGGATCTGTGGAGGAGGGTTAAAGCCCACCATGAGGCTCAGCTGGATCTGTGGAGGAGGGTCTAAAGCCACCATGAGGCTCAGCTGGATCTGTGGAGGAGGGGTTAAAGGCCACCATGAGGCTCAGCTGGATCTGTGGAGGAGGGGTTAAAGGCCACCATGAGGCTCAGCTGGATCTGTGGAGGAGGGGCTAAAGCCCACCATGAGGCTCAGCTGGATCTGTGGAGGAGGGGTTAAAGCCCACCATGAGGCTCAGCTGGATCTGTGGAGGAGGGGTTAAAGCCCACCATGAGGCTCAGCTGGATCTGTGGAGGAGGGGTTAAAGCCCACCATGAGGCTCAGCTGGATCTGTGGAGGAGGGGCTAAAGCCCACCATGAGGCTCAGCTGGATCTGTGGAGGAGGGGTTAAAGCCCACCATGAGGCTCAGCTGGATCTGTGGAGGAGGGGTTAAAGCCCACCATGAGGCTCAGCTGGATCTGTGGAGGAGGGGTTAAAGCCCACCATGAGGCTCAGCTGGATCTGTGGAGGAGGGGCTAAAGGCCACCATGAGGCTCAGCTGGATCTGTGGAGGAGGGGTTAAAGCCCACCATGAGGCTCAGCTGGACCTGTGGAGGAGGGGTTAAAGCCCACCATGAGGCTCAGCTGGATCTGTGGAGGAGGGGTTAAAGGCCACCATGAGGCTCAGCTGGATCTGTGGAGGAGGGGCTAAAGCCCACCATGAGGCTCAGCTGGACCTGTGGAGGAGGGGTTAAAGCCCACCATGAGGCTCAGCTGGACCTGTGGAGGAGGGGCTAAAGCCCACCATGAGGCTCAGCTGGACCTGTGGAGGAGGGGTTAAAGGCCACCATGAGGCTCAGCTGGACCTGTGGAGGAGGGTCCAGGAGTTCTTCAGGAAACACCTGAAGGGCAGCAGCAGCAACACTGGCCAGAAAGCCAGGCTGTAACACCAAGAGAATGACTTCCTTCCAGGTCGACGTTCGGACAGGTGTTTAACATGTCAGCTAACGTCAAGCGTTCAGTCTGCTGCACAGACCCTCTGGACGCTTTAGTCTATTGCGCCTGGTTAAATTGTGCTTAGGATCATTTAAATGGTTAGTAGTGAGAAATATGTGATTATTGAAAAAATCTATTTGCTTCATTTACTATCATCCTAAAATAAGATATTGAATTATTTAGCCATATCTAATTAATGTATATTACAGTACTTTCCATGATGTGTTACTACAGTTACACAATCTGACGTTTTGACCACATCAAATTGGGGGGGAATTACCCAGCCTTTTTTTTTTTTACCTCTGATTGGAGATGTTAGTATATACATTAATACACGATGACACATGATCAATTAGTTAAAACAGATCTGTCTTTGCTTTTGGACTGTTGATTTTGTCATACGTGCTTTTGGGGTTGCGGAGTTTAGAGCGCTGTGAGAAGGACACAGAGTTTAGAATGCCGTGAGAATGACACAGAGTTTAGAATGCCGTGAGAATGACACAGAGTTTAGAATGCCGTGAGAATGACACAGAGTTTAGAATGCCGTGAGAATGACACAGAGTTTAGAATGCCGTGAGAATGACACAGAGTTTAGAATGCCGTGAGAATGACACAGAGTTTAGAATGCCGTGAGAATGACACAGAGTTTAGAACCCGTGAGAATGACACAGAGTTTAGAACGCCGTGAGAATGACACAGAGTTTAGAACGCCGTGAGAATGACACAGAGTTTAGAACGCCGTGAGAATGACACAGAGTTTAGAATGCCGTGAGAATGACACAGAGTTTAGAATGCCGTGAGAATGACACAGAGTTTAGAACGCCGTGAGAATGACACAGAGTTTAGAGCGCCGTGAGAATGACACAGAGTTTAGAACGCCGTGAGAATGACACAGAGTTTAGAATGCCGTGAGAATGACACAGAGTTTAGAATGCCGTGAGAATGACACAGAGTTTAGAATGCCGTGAGAATGACACAGAGTTTAGAATGCCGTGAGAATGACACAGAGTTTTTGAGAATGACACAGAGTTTAGAATGAGAATGACACAGAGTTTAGAATTGAGAAGTTTTGCCGTGAGAGAATGACACAAGTTTAGAATGCCGTGAGAATGACACAGAGTTTTGAGAATGACACAGAGTTTAGAACGCCGTGAGAATGACACAGAGTTTAGAACGCCGTGAGAATGACACAGAGTTTAGAACGCCGTGAGAATGACACAGAGTTAAGAATGCCGTGAGAATGACACAGAGTTAAGAATGCCGTGAGAATGACACAGAGTTTAGAATGCCGTGAGAATGACACAGAGATTCTCACGGCGTTCTAAAGACACAGAGAATGCACGGTCTCTATAAAAGTCGCTGTCCACACACCAATACACGGATTTCACTTAAATAGCATGTTTTGGGAATTCTTATATGGGGACACTCAAAGTCAAATCTTAAATGAATCATTGTTTATTGTCAGGTTCCATCAAACTTAATGTGCCATAGTGAACGTCTGTTAGAAGCGCTGCTGGGGCAGTCCCAGCACCTGTCTTATGCACGGCTATACACAGACAAGTTATATTTGCATGATTTAGCATAATTAATGAATCATTATCGTTTTTCTTTCATTCATTCATATGACCGACCAATACCTCACGAGGCTTCTTCTCTCTTAAGCTGAGACTTTGAAATGGAGATGTTTTTCGTTCTCAAAACAAAGGTCTGGGCGTACTGCCACTTTTGCAGCTACTGATGGTGAGGATTCATTCAGTCACTTGCATGAACACAGAAATTGGTTTATAGAAAAGCACAAGCAGAGAACATAGAAATTGGTAAATAGAAAAGGACAAGCAGCCAACAGTTGTCACTGTTGATGTCCTATGGCGGGGTGTGATTCATTGATGTTAACAGAAAAAGGTTGTTCTCTTTTCTGTGATGGCAGTCTCCCGAAATCAACATCTGCCATTCCAAAAAAAAGAAAAGCATGTCAAATGTCTTTGTGTTTCAGAATGAGTATGACATTGACTGTGTGACTAGCACCCGTTGTCTCGGTCTCCTCCCTGCTGCAGCAACCACCACAGAATGTCAGTATTTATCGAGCTGTCCGTGTTGCTGAAACATAATTAAAGCCATTTCTGACTGAAAAGTTACGTGACCAGTTATATAATTATAACGCCGTTATTCCAGAAGAGGATTCGGACAGGATTCATATTTTTTTTTCAAACTGACCCCTTGTAAAAATTTTTTTAAAAATCCCAATAAATTGACAGTTATGAAGGAAGCCTGGAGTTTATCTTTCCTACAACTTAGTTATTACAAATAGTTACTTATGATAATCAGGTTTGTAAAATATATTTAAATTAGGTTCCTACAACTTAGTTATTACATATAGTTACTTATGATAATCAGGTTTGTAAAATATATTTAAAATTAGGTTCCTACAACTTAGTTATTACAAATAGTTACTTATGATAATCAGGTTTGTAAAATATATTTAAAATTAGGTTCCTACAACTTAGTTATTATAAATAGTTACTTATGATAATCAGGTTTGTAGAATATATTTAAAATTAGGTTCCTACAACTTAGTTATTACAAATAGTTACTTATGATAATCAGGTTTGTAAAATATATTTAAAATGAGGTTCCTACAACTTAGTTATTACAAATAGTTACTTATGATAATCAGGTTTGCAAAATATATTTAAAATGAGGTTCCTACAACTTAGTTATTATAAATAGTTACTTATGATAATCAGGTTTGTAAAATATATTTAAAATTAGGTTCCTACAACTTAGTTATTACAAATAGTTACTTATGATAATCAGGTTTGTAAAATATATTTAAAATTAGGTTCCTACAACTTAGTTATTACAAATAGTTACTTATGATAATCAGGTTTGTAAAATATATTTAAAATTAGGTTCCTACAACTTAGTTATTACAAATAGTTACTTATGATAATCAGGTTTGTAAAATATATTTAAAATTAGGTTTAAAATTACAAATAGTTACTTATGATAATCAGGTTTGTAAAATATATTTAAATTAGGTTCCTACAACTTAGTTATTACAAATAGTTACTTATGATAATCAGGTTTGTAAAATATATTTAAAATTAGGTTCCTACAACTTAGTTATTACAAATAGTTACTTATGATAATCAGGTTTGTAAAATATATTTAAATTAGGTTCCTACAACTTAGTTATTACAAATAGTTACTTATGATAATCAGGTTTGTAAAATATATTTAAAATTTTAGGTTCCTACAACTTAGTTATTACAAATAGTTACTTATGATAATCAGGTTTGTAAAATATATTTAAAATTAGGTTCCTACAACTTAGTTATTACAAATAGTTACTTATGATAATCAGGTTTGTAAAATATATTTAAAATTAGGTTTCCTACAACTTAGTTGCAAAATTATTTAAATAGTTACTTATGATAATCAGGTTTGTAAAATATATTTAAAATTAGGTTCCTACAACTTAGTTATTATAAATAGTTACTTATGATAATCAGGTTTGTAAAATATATTTAAAATTAGGTTCCTACAACTTAGTTATTATAAATAGTTACTTATGATAATCAGGTTCCTACAACTTAGTTATTATAAATAGTTATTTGATAATCAGGTTTGTAAAATATATTTAAAATTAGGTTCCTACAACTTAGTTATTACAAATAGTTACTTATGATAATCAGGTTTGTAAAATATATTTAAAATGAGGTTCCTACAACTTAGTTATTACAAATAGTTACTTATGATAATCAGGTTTGTAAAATATATTTAAATTAGGTTCCTACAACTTAGTTATTACAAATAGTTACTTATGATAATCAGGTTTGTAAAATATATTTAAAATTAGGTTCCTACAACTTAGTTATTATAAATAGTTACTTATGATAATCAGGTTTGTAAAATATATTTAAAATTAGGTTCCTACAACTTAGTTATTACAAATAGTTACTTATGATAATCAGGTTTGTAAAATATATTTAAATTAGGTTCCTACAACTTAGTTATTACAAATAGTTACTTATGATAATCAGGTTTGTAAAATATATTTAAATTAGGTTCCTGGCAAAATGAATACGTTTCAGTGGCTAAGTTATCAAAAGGGAAATGTCATCACTTTTCAACCTCATTTGTCTTCGAGCAGCGCCCCGATGTCAACATATGTGAAAACGTCATGTTTTATCGTAAAAAAAAAAAAAAATGTTGAGTCATTTAAAAAAAAAAACTTTTACCATAATGTTCATCATGTGATTTTAAACAAATATGAGCAAGAAAAGTCAGGCCCAATACCAACTCACCACCTAAACCAGACACTCTGTACTTGTGGAGAACTGAGAAGCGTTGACAGTTATCAGTCTGATAATAACTACACCTTTCCTCCCAAGGTGGTAGTTACACCATATTGTGTATACCAATCAAATCCTCTCAGGGGGTCATGATTTGGGATTGGCCCTTTTAACCTTTCCTGCCCATTGGTTAAAGTACCTCCTCAAGGACAACTGTCTTGACATGTATTGGTCCAGCTTCTCCACGAAGATGGGACTGAAAGCAGATGGTTCTGTTCCTTCTGATAATTCACCCAAATTACCAAATGATAAATAAATCATGGATAAGAGGTTGAATAGTGGTGAGATTTGAACTGACTCAAAAAGACACAGCAGATATTGTGAAGCAAGACAGGTGAGCCACCATTACTCTTCTGCAGGAAAAGTCCTCTTTGCAAACTAAAAAAAAAACTGCCCAGTCTTTTAGTTTGAGTAAACTTTGAACATAAACGTTGTATTTAGCATTGAAAACTTTTTTCTGCTGCTGCCCAACACATTTGAAAAGGTTCAAGTACGTCTGATTCAAAATAATGCGCACTGACTTGACAGAAATATCAGTAAACCGAGAACATCACATCTGATTAAAGTCCTAGGTCGCCGAGCCCCCCTCCCCAAACACCAGCGGATCCGACCATCGCAGGAAATTGTTTTCCAACTGAACACGTCTCATCTGGAAATTGTCTTCGTACTACTTCCTTTATGTCCGTCCTTTTAACTCGTCTAAATCCGCTGTAGACACTTTAGCTGCAAGAGACTGTTGAAAACTGGTGGATCTGTCAAACTATTCGCTTCAAAAAAAGAAGCTGTGTTTAGCTTTCGAAGCGCATAAACTATTAAGGGGTAAAAATGCATTTATCAGTTGTCTGTAGTCTTCAATGAAATGATGCTTCGGGATACGTCTTTCCTGAGGGAAAACCTCCAAGAAGCTATGCATGTGCTCAGATATCTTTGTGTCAAGGTACCAAATGGTCTCCTCTGTGTGAAGTGGAGCAACCACAAGTTCAATATCTTTGTGTCAAGGTACCAAATTGTCTCCTCTGCGTGTAGTGGAGCAACCACAAGTTCAATATCTTTGAGATCCAATTTGACCTGGCATTTTTGGGTTCACCTGAAGGTATTTTTGTTCAGATTATGAACGGAAGCAGACGCGATAAGCACCAGTTTTTTTTTATTTTTTCATGAGCATTTCCTCCGATGCACAAGTTTGAAAAGTTAAGTGGAACTGATTGTGGGCAGTCACTTGTATCAACGGTTTGATTTAGATTAAGTTCCAGCAGAGTCTAAATATTTATTATTGATTTAAAACATTTTTAAGCACAATGTCAACTACAGAGGCAAGAATCTTCCAAAAAAGTGTTGAAGCACATCTGGTGAAATTATTTCAGTTAACGCACATTTCCCTTTTCACACCACAACGATGTGTTAAAGAATGATTTTTTCTCTCTCTTCCCAAAGCAGTTTGAACAAGTTCAGAATGTTGCTGTTTTGTTCTGGGTTGGAATGTTCCAGTTCTTTCTTCCTTTTCATGGAGCTCGGAATCCTTCCTCCTCTAATTGTGCAAGGTCCTTAAAAAAAGAAAAATGTCTCTATCACCTTCCCATATCCCTTCACATCAACAGCCTTACAGAGAATGGCTGAGTGAATAGATGTCAGTGTAGACCTAAACTGCGAGGCCACATTCACCAACGCCCAATAGACTGCTGTGATTGGGTGCTTTTTGCGGGATGTTCCAAGGGGATTACACACTTATTATGATTTTTTAAAACCTTTATTTAAACTAGGCAAGTCTGTTAATAACAAATTCTTATTTACAATGACAGCCTACCCAGGTGACACTGGGCAAATGTACGCCACCCTATGCAACTCCTAATCAGCAGTGATACAGGTACTGCAGTGACACCTCTTGCACTGAGAAAGAGAGTCTAAGACCACTTTGCCACTCGGGAGCCAAAAGTCATTAACGTGAGAAGTAAAGAAAGGGTTAGTTCATCTCCTGATAAACACTTGTTTTCTTTGAAATGTGTTGCCATCATAAAAATGACTTGTACAGAGACACACCCGTATGTAGGTCTACTTCGAGAACCTTTTTGAAAGCTTTCTCCTGAAAATCGTTATCGCTTAAAAGTCTTAACAGTGACTGTATAACAGGATCATACTGGAAGCTTCTTCATTCCTTTGTATCAAGTATATATATATTCTAAAAAAGTGTTAAAAAAGTTTGAAATATCCAATAAATGTCGTTCCACTTCATGATTGTGTCCCACTTGTTGTTAATTCTTCACAAAAAAAATCCAGTTTTATATCTTTACGTTTGAAGCCAGAAATGTGGCAAAAGGTCGCAAAGTTCAAGGGGGCCGAATACTTTCGCAAGGCACTGTATGTATTCTACAGGCTCAACGACAGAATTGGTTTTGTTTTTCATTCCTTTCTCTTGTACGGTGGTGTGGCATGGGGTCCATCCACCCCCAAAACTGAGTTTATGATCTTGGATATTATTATCTTGGATATTTGACAGGTCAACATATATATGGGCGGCAGGGTAGCCTAGTGGTTTTGTCTCACAGACATCTTTATAAACAAATCTGAGGTTATGATCTTGGATATTATTATCTTGGATATTTGACCGGTCAACATATACATGAGTGGCAGGGTAGCCTAGTGGTTTTGTCTCACAGACGTCTTTATAAACAAAACTGAGTTTATGATCTTGGATATTATTATCTTGGATATTTGACAGGTCAACATATATATGGGCGGCAGGGTAGCCTAGTGGTTTTGTCTCACAGACATCTTTATAAACAAAAAGTTTATGATCTTGGTTATCTTGGAATTTCATCAACAACAGGGTAGCCTAGTGGTTTTGTCTCACAGACATCTTTATAAACAAATCTGAGGTTATGGAATCATCAACAACACAGCCGCGTTTCCTTATTACACAGGAATGAACAATGTCTTGTATGACTGGACCTGACACTGAGCATGATATGAACTGCAGCTCATCTACGACCTCATTGATACACTTGTTAGAGAGACGCATTGTAAATACTCTCCAATTTCAGGAGAAAGTGGCCTTTCTTCTGCACAATTACATTTAGCTTCTAAAGTGTCCTCACTCTTCAAGGACTACATTATTATCTTGGATATTTGACAGGTCAACAGAATGGCATAACTATAACGACGGAGAGTTTTGACTGTGTGTGATATTAGATTGCTTCTTGTGTAAATATTTTCTGTCTATATTTTTTTTTTAATGATTTGTAATGATTGTGTTTTCGGTTCCTATGAGATGCAAAAAAGTTCCATTAACATTAGTTCTAAACACACATGTCATATACAGGCCACTTCCTATTTCCATACAATAGAAATATTTGAAATACTGTGTATTCGGACTCTGCACCACAATGACTTGGCTTTAGGTGGAAAGACGGTATCTCGTCAACATCACATATAGTTCGGTCCAACGTGCGGCTTGAGATAGGTTTTTAATTTATTTAATTATTAGTATTATTATGAACCATCAAACAAATATACAAACAAGAGTACATAAACCTAACATATAGAGATAACTGTTCAAGTTGTCAATACGTTTTATGGTAGGTATTGCTTTTTAGTTTTTACACTTACTGATAATTTCTAAATAATATTTCAATTCTTTCTTAAAACAATGTGAAGAGGGGTTTGTTCTCCGCACACTTCATTTTATGGATAAAGAATCTTCCATAAAAAATAAATAAACAAATTAACAATGAATAGTTAAATCAGAGTCCATATCATGTGGGGCTTGAGAGCTTGATTCAGTCAGGGGCTGTGTTTCAAACTCATAAAAGACACATCCTCGTCCACTTATCTCGCCTTATGCCCGTCACCATCTTGGACGTCGGTCCAAACGAAGTTCGCAACGTGAGACCCTCAGCTCTCGTTTTTGATCGAGTTTGCGAGTGTACAATTATGTTCACTTCGGGGCCTGAAACGCCCCATTCAATTCGCGATGATTGTACATCCGCTAAGAAAAGTCAGCCGAAACTTAAAACCTCAACGTCAATATGGATGTCAACATACAAGTGTAAGTAAAAATGAATGTGACATTTTTTAGAAATTGACATTCTCTCAACCAGCTTCATGAGGTAGTCACCTGGAATGCATTTCAATAAACAGTTGTGTCTTGTTAATAGTTTGTGGAATTTCTTTCTTTAATGCATTTGAACCAATCAGGTATGTTGTGACAAGCTAGGTGTGGTATACAGATGATAGCTCTATTTGGTAAAAGACCAAGTCCATATTATGGCAAGAACAGCTCAAATAAGCAAAGAGAAATGACAGTCCATCATTACTTTAACACATGAAGGTCAGTCAATCCGGAAAATGTCAAGAACATTGAAAGTTTCTTCAAGTGCAGTCTCAAAAACCATCAAGCGCTATGATGAAACTGGCTCTCACGAGGACCACCACAGGAAAGGAAGACCCAGAGTTACCTCTACTGCAGAGGATACGTTCATTAGCGTTAACTGCACCTCAGATTGCAGCCCAAATAAATAATTCACAGGGTTCAAGTAACAGACACATCTCAGCATCAACTGTTCAGAGGAGACTGCGTGAATCAGGCCTTCAACTCTGGTCGAATTGCTACAAAATAAACATTACTAAAGAACACCAATAAGAAGAAATGACTTGATTGGGCCAAGAAACACAAGCAATGGACATTAGACCGGTGGAAATCTGTCGTTTGAGTCCAAATTTGAGATTTTTTTCTTCCAACCGCCGTGTTTTTGTGAGACGCAGAGTAGGTAAACAGATGATCTCTGCATGTGTGGTTCCCACCGTGAAGCATGGAGGAGGAAATGTGATGGGTGGGAGTGGTTTGCTGATGACACTAGGTGATTTATTTAGAATTCAAGGCACACTTAACCAGCATGGCTACCACAGCATTTTGCAGCGATTCTCCATCCCTTCTGGTTTGTGCTTCGTCCTGCTATCATTTGTTTTTCAACAGGACAATGACCCAACACACCTCCAGGCTGTGTAAGGGCTATTTGATCAAGAAGAAGTAATGGAGTGCTGCATCAGATGACTTGGCCTCCACAATCACCCGACCTCAGTAATTTTGAGATGGTTTGGGATGAGTTGGACCGCGGAGTGAAGGAAAAGCAGTCAACAAGTGCTCAGCATATGTGGGAATTTCTTCAAGACTTTTGGAAAATCATTCCTCATGAAGCTGATTGAGACCATGCCAAGAGTGTGCGAAGCTGTCATCAAGGCAAAGGGTGGCTACTTTGAAGAATCTCAAATATTAAATATATTTTGATTTGATTAACACTTTTTTGGTTACTATGTGATTCCATATGTGTTATTTCATAGTTTAGATGTCTTCACTATTATTCTACAATGTAGAAAAGAAAAACCCTTGAAAGAGTAGGTGTGTCCAGACTTTTGACTGGTACTGTGTATATATTTATTTTCTACTGCTCGACTAAAGAAGTCTCGGTCGACCAACAGCCTATCGACCAGTGACTAAATGGGGTCAGCCCTTGAATGGTCCTGGCGCACCAAAAAAAAAAAGTGTAATTGGAAGCCAGTTTGGATTTGCCTCAAGACCAATCACATCACAGGCCAAAATTCTTTGACACAAAAAAATGGTGGCTAGCTAATGAAAACATTGCTGTGCCGCTGGCCTGAGAGGATGGACGTTCAATATGGAGCTAGATGTAGCAGGCTAATGTTAACTAACTGGCCTGGCGTATCATTGCCCATGAAAGTTAGAAGTTAGAGCAAGTATTTTAGCCAGGTAGCCTAGGATAACAAAAATGTAGTGTGTACTGTATGACAGAGTCATAGACTGTTTAGGCTACATGAAAGGGAAGGATGGCATTGCCTTTGTTTTTTTCTACTTGCACACACGGACACACACATGCTCACACCAAGGACATTTAGTCTTTAAATAGA